>NC_056558.1:28472602-28525528 GCF_013358625.1 Macadamia integrifolia
CAAAGAAGAATGAAGCTCACCGCTGCCGGAGCAAAATGATCACCTGGATCAGTGGTTCTTCCTTATTCCTTGATTCCTTCTCAAAGCTCTTTCTTAAAACCTTTGACAAAATCCAAACCCTGTTTGTGAATTGTGTTTTTGTTTTGTTTGTTTTGGTTATTTTTGGTGTAGTAAAGCTGATCCCATACATCTCAAGTGTTAACAAAGCCATACACCTACCAATAAAAAATTTATATTTGAAATCTTCATCAAATAATTTTAAAATGTGTTAAAAAAAAAAAAAATCCATAAGGCGCCACTTCACGTAAGGCGGAGCACTGCCTTACCATCTCTAGACCGCATCAGCCCCAAGCGCCTTAGCAGCACCTTAAAAACTATGGTTAAAAATCTATCATTTTTTTTTTCGTTGGAGAAGATCTAGCTATTTTTAGCGAGCTTTGGTATTACTAAAATATCTAAAAGTGACACTGAAAGAAGGCTGGCTGGAGGAGAAGAGCTGATCCTTGGCCTCTTTTTACAAGTGTTCCATGGTGGATATGAACTGTAATTGAAGCATTTATTGAGGATCTGTTACCTGGTGAAAGAGTGGAAAAGCATATTCCAGTACCCCACAGACAAATTCTTCCCCGACGGTGTTATCTATGAAGTGTTGAACATTGGGAGAATTGGATCCATGCCATTGGCAACATACAAGAACTATTGCTTTTACACCAAGCAAAACCCTTATATAAATCAATTGAAATGCACAAATTATTATTTGATTTGAGGTTTCAGAGATGGCTACAGAGGAGGTAGATGAAGATAATGGAAGAGTAGAAACAAAGAACATGAAGCTCACCAAAAGGAGAAGAGAAATGGAGTTTTGAGGAGTCATGAAGATAATCGCAACAACGAAACCCATATCTCCGTCGCCACCCCAACCATGAGGCCTTCGATCTCATTGATGATGGTGACGGAGATGGTGATGATGATAGCGATAGAGATAGTGATGGAGAAGAATAGTGACGGTAGAGCATCGGGGCTGGGTAGATTAGGCAAGACAACAAGTACCCAATGGTGTAGATTTGACTCTTCTAATCCAACGGTCAAGACTTGCGCATACCTAATACCTGGGTATCCTGTTAGCATGCCTATCCCTCTCCCTTTTATCTTTATTCATTTCTAAAGCATATTTTAGTTGTTTTAATTAAATTATGTGTTTTCTAGTACTAAATTTTGTGCACACAATAATGCACATTGCTAACCTATGGTCCAAAGCCAAACAACCATTTTGTTTTTGTTTTTGTTTTTGTTTTTGTTTTGTTTCGTTTCTTATTATTATTTAATATTTTGAAAAGGGTTCCACTTTGTTAAAAGGGCCTAAATAGGGTTTCCTAAAAGTTTTGGGAACTAATTTGGCTTTTTGGGCCTCGAAACCAGCAACTGAAACCTTCTAGGTTTCGACCGGAATTTCACGGTTTCATGAAATATTTCAGTTTCAAACCTAGTCAAAACCAGGCACGAAACCGAAACCTTAAATCTTGCAATGCCCCCCAATACAACCAAGCAAATTGTGCATTAGCAGCATGGTTGTCAAGGAAGCACCTACGCACCTTTTTGGTGTCACCTTGGGTCTTTTCGCCCTCAACGATCTTGGGTCGCCTTGCCACCTTGACAAATATGATTAACAGACACAAGCAACGGATAAGGGTGCTACAGAAGTAAGAATAGGTAAGTGATTCTGGTCAAAGTTGTCTTAGAGATTTTTCCTTTTTCCTTTAAAAAAACCCTCCAGATAGACTGAGGACCATTGATTCAATGCCAGAAGACTGATCCAATATAATCAGTGAATTGGATGATCTATCCAGGTTTTGGCATATAACCATTTTAGTGTGTGTATATATTTGATGAATTTTTAAACTCATTCAGTTTTCACATTGATTTTCCAAGTTGATTACCCGGGTTATCAATCCACTCAGATCAGTGGGATCCTAAGTGAGTCAATGTTTCTAGATTGAAAAAAGTGACCCAGAGAAATGATAGCAACTGCATCCTTACTTTAAAGGCCCCTCTATATACAAACATAGACCTAATTCTCTTGCAGCCGTCCCTTACATATTGATTCCTAACAGGAATACCAAACACCCCCCCCCCCCCCTCCCAAAAAAAAAAGAGGACCCGGAGGGGGGGTGGGGGAGTGAACCTTGTGAGCAGGGCAGTACAGAAAAATGGATTCTGCCCGTTTTTATTTTTCTCCCATGTTCAGCCTTTGAACCCCGTGAACACATCAAGCCCACTACTAACCAAACAATTGAAAGGAAAAACTGAAGATCCAACTTCAGTTTAACATTTGGATCAATAAGCCGCCAAAATCGACTTCAATAACTAAATTTGTGCTTCCAAAATGCATCCTAGAACCTAGTGTTCAAACAGTGGTCATCACAAATGCCTCCCAGGATAAGAAAAGAACTTAATTCTTATACAACTAATAGCTTGGAAGTTGTAAACTGGACAACCAGAACCACAAATAAATGAGAATTCCCAACCCATAGAACAGTTTGAACAGGGCATGTGTTACCTTTTGGAGAATAGGTCACTTCATTTCTTCTGTTCCTGTTTTTGGGTGATTATGCATATAGTCTAGGTCCTCATGGTTCCGGCTGTACACTATCTTTATATCAATAAAATTTTCCAGTTGCTTATGCATACACAGACGGTTTGAATAGACTGCATAAAGAAATGAATACACTATCATGGACCATAGGACCTTGGCAATGAAAAAACATCGAAACATGTGCTCTAAAAAATTCCAGTCACAATTGGCCAACCTTTTAAAGTGAACGAACATGCAAAAAAATTATTGGGGTTAATACAACTTCCTCTTGAGCTACTCCGAGAATTATTTATTAAGAGGGTTAAAACTTAAAAAGTGCCACTCTGTGTCTCTTTTTATACATGAACACTAGGGCTTAACCTAGTAGAGGATACAATGTCAAAACAAGAAGTCATACTTCCACAGTTTTCCCACCGATAATCTAAATCCTGCAGCTAAGAGAGAGGCAGGAGAAGAAAGCCTTTAGAATGTTATGGCTTCAAGAAAGGTGACAAAAATGCTTTCTAGCAGATAGCGTTATTTATTCCCCTAAAGCAGTCAACCAATGAACTTGCAACATAATCCATTTGTCATGTAATTTAAGAGGTAATATTGTCAAACCTGAGAGCTTGCTCGAAATGAAAGACACATTAATGATGCCGCAGGTACAACCATTTTGTTAGCTTCAACTCCATTTCCTTCAGAAACAATGGGTAGTTTAAGACTCTTCCCATCCGAGAAGTTGACTTCCCTTGAGGGAAACTTCACAGAAGATATGGCAGGAATGATAATTTTATTTGCCATTGCAATCTGCAGAAGTTCATCAGCAAATTTCAGGCTAATAATAGCAGTTAATGTGCTAATCGTTACGATGACCAACTTATCTAACCAATTCAATATTGTTTTCCCTTTGCTGATATGATATGTTACCTGAATTAAAAGCTTAAACTAAAAAACCCGACAAGATACTAATATAATTTGTTGAGGGTTTTTTTTGAAAAAGGTACTAAAACCCTGTAAGGGTTTGTGAACCCTAGGATGCAGTGATGAACTTCAGCACATGGTGAAGGAAAACTTTGTCCTAATTTCTTATGCAATCCTTAAGATGGTAACCTAGTTAAGAAACAGAGGAAACAATTGATCACCTTACCACCATGTTTCTTCAGCTCAGAAATGTCAGCAAAGTATCCTCTATTCATTTCATCTGCACTGCCCTAAAGCACATGAAATGGTTTTGGTGAATTAATTCCATTTCAAAATTTCTTTCACTTTTTCGGAAAATTATAATGTAATAGGAATAATAATCAGAGTGAGACATATGAGAACGTACAGTCTAGCACGCTCCTTCTCAATGGCCGCTTTGTTGCCGATCTGCAAAGAAATTGGTTCTTATCTTCGAGAAATTGTAAGGTTTTCCTTAAGGAAGAGAAGATAGAGACCAAATGAAACAAAGAAAGAGAAGAAGAAGACGAAGAAGAAAACCTGGTAGATGTCGAGGCAGCGACTGGTAGTCTTCTGCGAGGGGAGAAAGAATAGCTTTGCTTCATGGCTTCCTCTGAGTAGCAGACCTGAAATAGTAGCTTTTCCGATGGCGTTACAGTGGTGAGCCTTCATCAAATGCTTCAGCCACTGCATCATCATTTTTCACTTTGACCTTCTTGTTCCCTCAATCCCTCTGGGCAAGGCCCGACCAAATTCTAATACTCTGAACAAAGATTCGAAATTCGGAAACGATTCGGTTTGATTTTCGTTTCTATTTATATGATCTATTTGTTTACCAAAAAAAAAAATATATGATATATATCTATATTTTTTCCATTATTTGATATGATTTATGATCCTTATTTATATTTGTTATAAATTAAAAGGGAAAATGACAGGCATGCTAGCAAGATACCCAGGTATCAGGTATTCTAACATGCCTGGACCGTTGGATTAAGGACATTAAATTTGGACCGTAATTCAGATTTACAGGCTATAGTTAAAATACACAACATCTTTTTGGTATAATACCTGACAGTTCTGAGGTATTGGGAATTACGAATATGATCTCTCTCCTGTCTCCTCCTGCCTCTCTTTTCACTGTCTCTCTCATCTCTGGTAGTGGAGGCTAGCATACTTGAAGGAGAAACTCACCGGGTCTGCTACTGGAAGAAGCAACACACCTTAGTCATCGGAAACTAGAAAGCTTCAGGAGTGGGAAGACCCAGAAAATGAAATATAAGCAACAGTGTCATTGAGCAAAGCCCAATATAGAAGAAATGTAAGATATTTCTTCCTGATTGGAAAACGACGGTAAAAATTTTCATCCAAAGGCAGTGAGCGAGGTTAGTGTTGTTGCGATTAAGGGTTTGAAGGTCTATAAGAGATACGGAAGACGAAGGAAAGATGCAAATTTTGCCGCTGTTGTAGAGGAGCTTTGGTTCGTCTCCCTCGTAAAATTATTATAAAATTTATGTCCCTGTTATGTTTTTTTGGGTATGAATTGTTTAATGAGTTACGGAACACGAAGGAAAGATGTAAATTTTGCCGTTGTTGTAGAGGAGCTTTGGTTCGTCTCCCTCGTAAAATTATTATAAAATTTATATCCTTGTTATGTTTTTTTGGGTGTGAATGCATTAGATTTCGCAGCTCAGAAGCCGAGTTCTGAATCAATATTTGACATAGAGAGATGAGAAATCGTTAGTTCCTGATGGCCAAGGGACAAGATGAGGGCGGCCGAGGTATTCCATAAATTTTTGGTTTCTTCTGCGGTAAATTGCATATAGGTGTGATGGGGTCAGTTTAGATTCATGGTTAACTAAATACATTGAGAACTTTCATGGGAATGATTAATTTTGACAGTGTGGATGTGCAGGCAGGTATAGGTTTGTCCAAGGATGAGAAAATTCAGAAGCTAGAGCTACAACAAAGGGTTTGAAGATGTAATAATTGCTCTTAATCATTATTTGATTTTGATTTTGAATGGGGCAAAACATTAAATAGTAGTTGCCATTTTGTTTCTTCTTTTGTCTGGTTTTGAGTGGATCATTATATGACATCTTTTTAAAATGAGATACGTAGATGAGTAGTTAGTAATGCATGAATGTTGTGGTAAGATTATGGTTGGTGTCGTAGTTAGTGATGCATGATTTGATAGGGTATTCTGATTTTGAAATTGATAGAATTAAGCAAATTCATACCCTAATCATCGCTTTATATGTTCACTTTTTTTCTTTAAATGTGAACATGGAAAGGAAAAATTGTTGATGAGAACTAATGAATCTCAGGAAAAATGCTACACTCAGTATTGGACAGAACCTTGTCCAGCAGTGATGCGAAAAGATGAGTTGAAGTTTGCTTTCTGGAGGTAGGACAGGTAAGGCTTGGGCTGAATCTTGTCCAAAGTGTGGTTGAAGATGCGTTGATATGAATAGAAATAAGAGGGGAGAATAGAAGAAAATAGGACTGGGCAATCATATTCGATGTTCCTAAGCAGTAACAGTTGGGACTTAAAAAAGACCATACTTATATAGCAGGAAAGCATACTTCAAAGCAATAGTCCAGTGTTCCGTTACACATCTTGTTAAGAAACAGCTTACCAGTCAACATCCAACTTAAATTATTTGAAATCATCTTACCAACTAATTTGAGAAATGTACATAATTTGAATCCAAATTTTCTTGGTTGGAACCTTGTTACATGATATTTAGAAGCCTAGGTTTGGAACCTACATAGAATAATGTTAATTTTATTTTTTTGTTTTTGTTTTATGTTTAGGTGGGAAACGGAAGATGGGAAAGGTGGAAGAGAATAACATCATATCTGCAACGTAATACACTCACTCCAATGTTAATCATCAGGTTGGTGATATTAATTAATTGTAAATTTTAGATTAATTTGATGACGTTTTAAACTTGGTAGATAGTTATAGGCTTGTAGTCATCTAAAAATAGTTATATTTGTCGAACATATGACAATGAAAAAGTAACGTATACTCTCTCTCTCACACACACACACACACACAACAAAAAACATACACACAAGGGCTAGTACGTTCCCCACCCACACCCTAGTAGTACGCTATGATAAGCATGTGGATGCAAATCAAGTCAAGATCCATTGGACATTGGTCAGGTGGTACCCCTATTATTTTTTTGTTGTGTTGATTAGGTAGCAACGTTGTTTCAAATTGATGGCAATTTTGGTACATTTGGGAGAAGATGCTCGGTTGGTTGTTGGGATATGTCATCCAGAAATATGAAAGTGGTAAAAGTTAAATCGAGCACAATCTTAAACACGTCCGACTTGTTATGTAGTGATTTGTTTTGCATTAATTCAGATGCATGTTATAGCAGTAGAGGTTCCGGCTTAGGAATTTCCGTTTCATGTTATAAATGTGGTTTTTATGTTTTTATTTATTTTATGTTTATTTTTGTCAAAATGCGTTTTTTTAAAGCATTGATTTATTGGGAAATTTTGGGCTAGTTCAATGTCTTAGGTTGCTGTTGCCATTCTTGTTCTTCTGGAATGCACTGATCAGTCTATAAAATTTGATAGTATTTTATTGTGCAATCAACGTACAAGTCAAAGCTCGTAAGAGAGACTTATTGTTGCGGCATCAGTAGAGATGGGCGATGTGGTGGAGGAAGACTCTAGCGTTAGGCGTACCTGGTTTTATATGGAAAAAGGTAAATTATTTGGATTAAAAAACATTTCCTATAGGTGAATTCTAAACAAATATTTGTGCTACAAGCTGCAATTGTGTTTGATGCTTTTGACAAAGTTTGTATATGGTAGCAACGAAACAATCAGAATTAGAGCAAGTTATAGAAGCAGATGCAAGGGAGATGGAGATTGAACTACAAGATTGGGATGACGAGACAAAAGAATCTATAGTAAATGAGGAAGGGATTGGTGTTAAAGAGGGTATAGCAAAAGGCAATGATTGTGGAGAAGCTAATGAAGAGCAGGATAACGTGTATGTAGCTAGTGATGATGCACACGTAGCTGGAACAACCTTAGGAGGTACCGAAACACCAGAGATTTTGCCTTACATTGGGATGACATTTGATGACCTAAATGTGGCCTACTTTCTCTATAATAAGTTTACGGGGAAGAGAGGCTTTAGTATGTGCATACATTGGATAAATTATTCAAGGAAAAAGGGAGTTAGATGGATCAAGACGGGTACTGTCAAAGAGGTTTGTTTGTTATAAAGAAGTTTTTCGAAATATAAACAGCAAGAATCAGAAGGGCAGAGAGGTGCGTCGTCGAGCAGAGGTAAGGGTTGGTTGTCCTACATTTATTATGCTTAAAGCCACTTCTAATGGTTGGGTAGTTGAGAAGTTTGAGGTTAAGCACAATCACTCAATGGTTGTTCCAGAACAAATATTCAGACTTGGCTCACACCAACAGTTATCAGATGAAGTGAAGTTGATAGTTGGTAATCTTTAGAAGAATAGTTTGGGTCCTACACAAATTAATGATCTTATTGTAGAAATCTTCAATGGTCAACGTAATATTGCTGTGAGGGGGGGGAAAACATATAAGATTTATGAAGAGCAATGAAAGGTAGATGTGTACGGAGGATTGCCAATTGGTTTTAGCATATTTTGACTCCATCCGAGCTAAGGAACCTGACTTTATTTATTCCATTAATTTATCTGATAATGGGATGCTGAGTGGAATTTTTTGGGTTGATAGTAGAGCGAGGTCTACTTATCGGTTGTTTGGTGATGTTGTCTTGTTTGAAACGACGTACAAGAAGAACAGATATCGGTGGCCATTTGGGCCATTCACTGGCGGTAACAACCATGGACAATCTATTTTATTCGGTTGTGGTTTGATTGCCAATGAAACTAAGGAGTCATTTGAGTGGTTTTTCAGAGCATGGATGAATGCAATGGGAAACAAGGAACCAAATGCCATTATTACCTATGAGTGCACTGGCATTGTACCCGCTGTGTCAAGTGTTTTCTCAAATGCAGTCCATCGATTTTGCTCATGGCACGTTGCAAAGCATGCCCAAGAACATTTAGTTTCGTTATGGTACAGATGTCCAAAATTTAAGCAGGAATGAAATTAGTGCATATATCGTACGTGGACGGAAGAATTTTTTTTTAAGCGATGGAAAGCAATGGTTGTGAAATATAACTTGAAGGACAACTGTTGGTTGAACGATAAGTATGCCCAAAAGGAGCATTAGGTTCCATGTTATTTGAAGAAGTGTTTTTTGTGGGGATGAGCTCGACACAACGAAGTGAGGGGATGAACAGTTACTTCCAAGGTTATTTTAAGGGAATAATGACATTATATAAATTTGTCAAAATTATGAAAAGGCTATTGCTAGGCATAGAGAGAAAGAAGATGAGGCAGAGTTGAGAACATCTACCCAATCACCTCAATTGTCCTCACAACATTCTTTAGAAGAGCATGCGGGTGAGGTGTACACTAGGAGGATGTTTGATATTTTTAAGAAACATCTCATTTCCAGCTTTAGCCTATCCGCGAGAGAAGAATCAGTTGAAGGGCCAGTGTGTAAGCTTAGGGTGGGGCCTTTTAAGATCCCAATTGAGCAAAGATGCATGGTGGTATACAACTCATCATAGGAGGAGGTCCAATGTGAGTGTCATTTTTTTGAGTTCATAGGTATACTATGTAAGCATGCATTAAAGGTGTTTCAAATCTTGGACTGTGATGCTATTTCATTAAAGTACGTTATATGTAGGTGGACAAAGGAAGCTAGTTCTGGCTTGTCCTCTGGTATTCCAGGTAACTCAAATGATGATATAACAACGCGATCGCTATAGAGATTACGGCAAGTCAATATATCAATGATGTCCTTGGCTTGCTCATCACCAGATGGCTATGCAGTTGCTATGAGAATATGTCAATGGTTTTGTGACAATTATGCCACCAAATTGCAGAATTTGACTGGTGGTGTATATGGAGATTCAACAAATCTTACACAACCACAACAAAATTCGAGACAAAAAAAAAAAAATTTCAATTACTGCTAATCAACCCCCACCATCGTGTTGATGGCAAAATAATGGGAAATTTACTTCCACCTTAATAATAGCTACAACTCTTCCATAGCCAATCAACAAGAAGTCTGCCTACCAAGCTGTATCCCAGGGGTTATGGTCATCATCGCCATGCATATTCATTTACAAACAACATAAAGTTAGATTAGACATACCAAAGGAATAAATAGAACTAAATATGTTCAAGTAATTAATCTCATACCAAACACCAACTCCAAAACATGATCAACCGACCAAAGTAGTTATGTACCTCATTTGTTTTTTTTTTTTTTCCTTTATTTTTGTTATACTAAGTCATGCAATTCAGTCAAAACACGCATGAGTTCACTAAGCACGTCATCAATTGCTCTTAAGAAGATAGAAATCTGCTCGTGCATAATGTTACTCTTCTCCATCAGTTTTGGCCATTCGACCAACAACTTCGACACTGTAGAATCTGGTAGGGTGTGTACATATGGGCTTTCAATTGTCTTAAATTTCTTACTAGGAGATGGGGTATCAGGGCCTTTAGCACTTCCTACATCATCTATTTGTTGAACCTTCTTAACTGCAATGTTAGTTGACATATCTGGTTCATTTGAAGATGGTGGGAAACAATTAGTACCTATAAACGTCAAATGCCTAACCTAATAGATGTGATAGATTCATATGGTGCAAATGCTGTTGAAGGTCTTTTTATTTCTTTACTTTTTTTTGGGTAAAAGAGGGATATATTATAATGTTTCGAAGTGAACAAGATACCAGATGTAATTAACTTCACTCAACACCCTATTAGGTCATGAAGCCATTTTAAGGCTCGCAGATGCTGACGGCGTTTAGTAGAACAACGTGAACAAAGACTGACACGTTACCTCTGCCAGCTCCTTCTTTGCAAGCTGTGAACCGTATCTTTTTAATTTTTTTTAATCATTGAACCGTCTTCAACACTCACGCATTATATCATCTGAAGATACTGTTGTCCAAGTTGGCAACGAAGCTTCCACGAAACCTGCAAGCTGCATAATTCGTATCATCTTCACTTTCACCTTTACGCATTCAGAAGTCAGAACTAATTCACTGTACTCTTCGACCAATACACACCTTCTTATCTCCTTGATGAGCCGTGGAAGATGGACCATTATTACAAATAGGATCCTACTGCTTTTATTAAAGGTTGAAACCAGCAGCTAACATTTTACATCATCCATCTGATAGAAAATCTATGTAATCACATGGAAATCAGATGAGCATGCAACAATAAATATAGAGTCAGATCTTAGGTGTACCTAAATCCATGACTGAAGAATAATAATTCCTCAATGTCTTTTGTATGATCATTGCACAACACGATCAATATTGGTCTGGTCTACCCTCTTTCCCTTTTGCTTTAGGTCATTAGTCTCACTTAATGGGTCAGTGATAACTATATATAGGGGTGAGGGTAGGGACCAACCCTGCAAAGAAATTAGGGTTTCTTCCCCATTAAGGAAACAATACCTTAGGTCCACACATAGTAATATATATTTCATACCATTAAGGTATGCTAATAGAATCCAATATCTCTATAGAGATCACTTACCATTATTGAATTATTTCTTCTTACTCCATTTGTAGTCAACACCACTAAATCGGTTTTGGAAATAAATCTTGGACTATGCTAGCCCATCTAATTGGAAATCTTACAATCTCCCACTTGGACATCATATGTCACAAGTTTTAGATTTTAAAATTTATTTAAAATGACTCTCTAATTTAGATAAATTGAATGTGGTCACAAACAAAACAGTGTTGAATGGAGTGCACCTTAAACCAAATGCCTTGATCCGAATGAGAATTACAAACACCCAACCGTATTGATCATCACATCTAAAGCAACATGGGGCCAAACACGTCAAAGTGCTCAAAACCTCATTGACTTGGAGTAAATAGTATGAAAGTGTGGTATGGAAATAACATGTAATAGTGATCATCATGTCTATTTTCAAATTGTTCCAGGCTTGAAAACCAAATGAGCCCTATGAGACAGATACTGAAGGTCTCATTAACTACAAACATCTCCCAAAAGCTCAAGCTTCAATCAAAGAAGCTCATTGGGACTGAGTCCGGATGTCCCAAAACACTAGCACTAGACCTCAATCAATCAAGGCTTTATTAGTGACTGGATGTGCATGTATTGACTGAAACCTCAAATATCGAATGAGGTAAATACACCACCACATATACATCCTCTCTTTTATGTAGGAGGCAAATAAACATGTGTATACACATAAACAAATGGCCATAATAAAGATGCATGTATATTCTTAAGAACAATAATAATGCATCACAAATACAAAATAAAATTGAAAATCAGATGGACCTAGATATATGAGCAAAGCTCCTACTAATAAAATACATTAAAAGAACTAATAAGTCTCTTATCAGTGACATGCTCTTAGAAAACTTTTGGAATCAAACTCTTAACTATTTGACAAGTAATTATTTTATCTATAATAATGTAGTTCTATAGAAATTTATGATTCATGAGCTTACTCCCACTGATTTTTAGATAGACCTATTCAATTCCTCTCATTTTCATAAAGAACCTTAGCTTGAACATAATTAACAATCACTGGCTTAGGAGGCTTATCAATTCAAGATTAAAATCTATTATCATAATAGCCAGAGAAATATTAAAAGATTAGTTCTATTCCTTAAAATTGGAACCATTCAAAATTTTAACAGAAAATAGCTGGGAAATCAAAGCTGGCAATTATAATCATACATATTTACCAAAATATACAATATGTAAGAACATAAGGCATATTAAACTTCCCAACAATATAATTAAATCTGACTAATTGGGCTATTAATCAGATTTATCCCAGTATTATTTTCAATAACTGTAGGAAAACATAAACTGGGGAAAGATCCGACGTCATCGGGGTCACACCTATGGTAGCAAGATCGCCCAACTCGTAGTGGAATCTTTTACATACAAGGTGAGACGCTCGAAACAACATTACTCCAAAGATTTCGTTACCTGTGGTGGTAAGACAAAAATCTCCAAAACTGTGAAGTCCAAAACATCACCCTCATACTATCAAGCGAAACCGACCAAATAAAGACTCACCTGTGGTGGTAAGAGCACATTGTTCGTCATATGGTCTCCTTGACTGCAATCCATCCCAAATAGTTAATAGCGATTTCACAACCTCAGTAACTAGCCCACGAAGTGGAAGCATAATCACTGAAATTATGAAAACCTGTAGACTTAGATTGCTACCAAATGCCCGTGGATTTAAATTTTGGGTGCAAACAACAATATGAGCTATTTCAGTATTTAATTAATAAAAATATTCAACATAAGTCCACAAAAGCAATCCATTATAAACCCTAATAGTCAATATGATAACACCATAATTTAACAGTTATCAAAGTGAATACATTCTTAGTATGACAATTTTGTACTTCTAGCCATAATCATAAATAAATAAAAAAAATCTAAATATGATATTTTCTATAATGATAATATACTAAATATGAAAGTTCATAACATTTATTCATGAGAACAAAAAAACACATGAAATATGTTACTTTATCCATAATTCATTAGATATACGAAGTTATATACAAGTATGAACTTTCAACTCAAATGACTTTAATATCTACTACAAACATTAGCTAATAAACTTTAAGCCAATCACAACAAAGTCTCTAAATTTCTGTATGTTAACAGTTCATTAGTTGATGGTGCATATGAACTAAATAATTCACTAGATCAAAACAACAATAAATCATTAATAAATAAAAGTAATATGTGCTTAAATCCATATTAAGTGTAAACAACTTCATAGGCTTTATACCAATAAGCTACTTAAACTTCAATGGACTCATTTAAATCATTCAAGTACTATATATCTATTTTATTTTGATGAATTTTTTTTTTATAATAAAATTTCACATTATCACAAGTTCACATAGGGCATATAAATTCAAAGAAGTATTACTTAACTAATGCACTTGTGATATTTTCAATCATAATAGGGTGTCAAAACTCATAATTATGTGTCTCATGACGAAATTTGATATCACGGACCATAAATATAACATCGAAGAAAACATTGAAATACCCCAGATTGACTTAAAATTCATGAAACTACAAGTGTAGTATGCATAATAAAACATGAATAATGCATCTATCACTCCCAATAGGATAATAATTTATTCTCCCACTAATATAAGAGAGTAGGAGTATATAACCTAATAAAAGTATCATTTATATGAGTCAACATTACTTAATATTAGAACTAAATCTAATTGTTGGCTTGAATAAACAGGGTCAAAATAGTCAACAGTATAAACAGATTTCAGAAGTCATTTCAATAAATCAAAATTAAACGATTTCTGATTCCATTTGCATAAACTGTTTATGGTCTATACAATTATTAGACTTCAAAACTAGATTTATTGAAACTATGATGAAAATAGTTAATGAACCATCAACAGGTACAAGCAACGTAGGATAATCTTGTATCATAACATCTCAAATGTGAGTATATGCATCATCATTAATATTAATCTTTAAGATGTCAACTCTACCCACAAAGAATTTTCACTAAAGTCTATTTAAATAAACCACACCAATAACAAAGTTCAACTTGGTGAGATTTTTGTGCATTCACTGTAATGACTATATCACTCAAGAGTTATAACTAAAACTGCATCCTTATCCTTTGGTGATAGGAATACACTGGTTCTCTTATTTTCTTGTATTAACTATGAAAAGAACAATAACTTTTGAGATCCTTTTACCTTTGGGATCAGAAACCTTAGGTTATTGTCATTTTCTTTAACTTTGGTGACATCATCTTTAGGCAAATGTCACCTACTATGCTGTCCTAGGAAAAACCATGAAAGAATAAGATATGCCAGTTTGGTGGAATCAACATCACCTTTCATGATTCTCTAAAAATGTGTTATGCAGCTAATTATGTGCAGAAGCTTACACCTAATTTAGTTTCAATATATTTATTCATCATAGGGTGTTCCAAATATGACATGCAAATATAAAATGCCATTAATTTTCTACTTACGTCATTCATAGATGATATATATATATATATATATATATTTTTTTTTTTTAATATCATGGTAATGATAAACCAATGTAGAAACATTCATAAATAGAAATACAATTTTGAAGTCGTTCTGGAACAAAGACAGAACACTACAAATGTTTCAAAATAGTTATGAATTTCATTATTTCACTGGTCAAACCATATAAACAGTACAAAGTACATGTGACAAACCAATCAATTTCTATTTAATAAAATAAAGCAAATAAATCATATGCCTATGGTCCACAGACCATTTTTGTTTGGCTTTAAATAGGTAAGCTAATAACCACATAATGCATTAATAATGTATTCCACTTTTACAATTGCATGTTATCACTACAATGAGATGTAGGTATATGTTAGCATCACATCCATGTACATATGGTTTTCAGAATTATATTGCCATGATAACAATCAAAACTCAAAACCAATGGCAACTATCATAATCAGGTTTAAAATAATAATAATAATTCCAATAATTAAATCAAAACCAGATGATTCCAGATTGCACTTTTATATGCAGTTTAAGTCTTATCTATTTATATGGTTTCACAATTGGGTTTCATTAAAATTATAAAAGTAGTTAATTTATCCCTAATTTATAAGCCCAAGCTCAAAACAATTTAAAATCAACTTTAAAACTCATTACTTTGGTTTTCAATAAAATCCATTAAATACTATTTTAATGTAAGCCCATTACACATTGGAATTTATTTATTTCAAATTCCAAATCCAAATCCAAGTCCAAGCCCAACTTTACCATCATAACCAAAAAATCCAAACGTGTTAAAAATATAGGTCACTGGGTCGGGTTGAAACCTGACCAGGCCAGTTCGGTTCGACTCTAAACCAATTCAATCATGTGTGGCCCCATTTGGGTTGATCATGGTTTTGTTTGATTTGGTCCAGAGTTCAAGTGAACCCCATTATTCTTTTTAAATAAATAAAATCTCCAATGACTCATGATTTAATAGTTTTCAATAGACTTAAAACTTTAAATAAAACCAACGATGAGCTTGAACCCAATAGCTCAACATAACCCAATTATTAGTTAAGACCTTTAAGGGTATAAGTGTAAAACCACTCACAGAATCATACCAATCCCATATGAAAAACAGTCACTAGATACTAATGGCACTATCCGTTGCTTCCAACCTCCAACTTCAAGTTTTAATAGACCACAACTGGAAAGCTCCCATATTAAAGAAATAAAAACTATCAAGAGAATCTTAAGTTTTGAAATCATCAAAGTCAAACAGATCTGAGCTCATTACACCCTCACTCGTTCATTAACTAACAATCAACATTAAATCAAAAGAAACTCGAGATTAAGTTGCTTAGTTAATAGTTAAAAGCACCAAAACTTATTCCAAGCTACTCAAGAAATCAATCCAAGTCGACGAACTCCTATTAAAGGTAAAGCAATAAAGCATCGAAAATGTACGAAATGCAGCACTGCAAAGCAATACTTACCGACATTGAAGTTGACCTTTAGAGAAGTTGAAAACGATCAAAGATGTACATAATGCGGATTTATTTCTTCCTTTTTTTTTTGTCTTAGTTTTCAAAAAAAAAAAAAAAAAAAAAAAAAAAAAACTTGTATGACATCTCCAAAGAATCAGTAAGAACCTTTTTTGAGTTGGACACCTTCTATCAGCCAATTCAAAAAAGTAAGAATTAGGATCAAGGTCAATGGATCTCAATTTCAATCAGACAATTCCCTTGATCTCAACTCACTTGAGTCAAGTCGGTGAGTTAGCATATGTGTAGCCCTTAAAAAAAATGCTTCTTTTGGTTAAATCCCTAACTAATGACATGTTCATCAGAACCAGAAAAACTCAGTTTTCCAGATGTGCATTGGGTCACAAAAAAAAAAAAAAAAACTTTCTTTGATATAAAAATAATAATATTTAATTATGGAGGTGGGTCCTCTCAAATTCATCGTCTCAACTACCTATTATAATATGAGAAGCAAAATTATAGTCTACCTCTTAATATAATTGAATCTGATTGAATCTGATGCAATAAACCAATAATGCATATGAAGTCATTTCAGTTTTCAAGGTAAAAGGAAAACTTTGTACGGTTTCTCCAGAAGAGAAACAAACCCTGTAAAAAGTATTTTTTTTTTTTTAATAACTTGTTTCATACTTTTGGCTTTTGGTTATTCTGTTTTAGTATACATATATAATATATAATAATTAAATATAAAAAAAGGAACCGAATAAGATTATATCCCTCTTCTTCCCAAAACGTAACAAGGAGAAAAGGGTTTCTATTACTGGAAACCACTGCCGCAAATTGCAGCAGATCCCGGTAGCAATGGCACCAAGAGCCTAAACAAAAGGTGAACTAGTTACCTCCGACTAAAATCATGACGTAAATAGTCAAAAATAAGAAAACAAAAAAAAAGAAGGTTGCAGATCAAGATATTATGTTGCCGCTCGTTGCAGCGGTTGCCGATGATAATGGCCTTGGCGAAGGACCTTCTTATATTGGTATTTACGATCTTGATTTTATATGCCGAAAAAAACAAGTATTGAGGTAGTCGATTGAATTGATATAATTTCATCAAGCCGTCACTTGTATGTGCCAAGGGGTGAAATTGGCTCCAAGAATGACCAGAGAACGGCCATAAACATATCAGAATTCCTTTCCGGTGAGTTCCCAACCCTTAAAACGGCAACAGAATCACCATTACTACTATGGTATGGTTTGATGAAAACATAAGCAAGGTATGCGGGTTTCAGAGATTCAGCTACGGTCAAGGGTAAGAGGGCTAGTAAGGAAGGATAGCAGCCATGGCTGTGGGTTTATTTAATTTTTTTTTGTCGACCATCTAAACACACGATAATTATAATAAAAATTTATATGTATACAGTTTATTGATTTCCATGAACGAGGCTTTGATACCATTGATAGAAAATCTATGTAATTACATGGAAATCAGATGAGCATGCAACAACAAATATGGAGTCAGATCTTAGGCGTAACTAAATCCATGACTGAAGAATAACAACTCCTCAACGTCTTCTGTATGCTTCTTGTAGAACATGATCAATGTTGGTCTGGTCTACCATTTTTCCCTTTTGCTTTAGGTCATTAGCCTCACTTAATGGGTCAGTGATTATTATATATAGGGGTGAGGGTAGAGACCAACCCTGCAAAGAAATTAGGGTTTCCTCCCTATTAAGGAAACAATACCTTAGGTCCACACATAGTAATATATATTTCATACCATTAAGGTGTGCTAATAGAATCCAATATCTCTATAGAGATCACTTACCATTATTGAATTCTTTCTGCTTATTCCATTTGTAGTCAATACCACTAAATCGGTTTTGAAAACAAATCTTAGACTATGCTAGCTCACCTAATTGAAAATCTTACATCATCTTCGCCTATCTCCCCTTTCCATTAAACCGAACTCATTGGGCTCTCCCAGCTGTCAGGGGAAAGATCCTTGACAGAACCAATTGAAAGGGACCTGGGAGCCAGGAGGCCAGATAATTAACCCAACAGGGAAAAATATAATTACCATACGACACATCCGTCCAAAAAACATCCTCTACACAGAATGCATTTATGAGGTGATCAACAGTGGGCCGATTGGACCTAAGCACGCGTGCCTAGCTGCCTGAGGGCATCCGATACAAAATGCATCACTGAAGGGAAAATCACCACACATCCGTCTGCTACCCACACTCCATCATTGCATAAAGTACTTGTATGGTACATAGAACAACCCATGTTTTTGTCTTTATAAGATTAATTTTTATTTTTGATTACGGTCATTTTATTTTCCTTATATTTTCTACTAAGATTTTTTTTAAAATTTTTGGTTTTTAATATTTTTTTTTTACCCCATACTGGACGACCATACCACCACCAGTCAGATTCCTACTTACTCACCATTTCAGGTAAACTACTACTCCTTACCAGATATGGCAACTCCCTTGCAATCAATTGTCTACTAAATGTGGACTAGAAATACCCCTTGCTGGCTACGTCTCAATGCTGGAAGTCCACGGCTTGAAATCGTCTGCAATTCCGATCTTATACAATTCCGTGCAATACTATCTTCAGGCGATGACACATGTATTGATACCAATACAATAGCCCAGATCTGATTTAAATGATTTTTCACTGATTTAATGTTTTATTAGTTGTACCAGATCTGAGCCATTGTATTGGTATCAATACATGTGTAACCGCCTAAAGATGGTATTGCACGAAATTGTACGAGATCGGAATTGCAGACGATTTTTATCCGAAAGTCCACAAATCGAAGGAGGACTCATTTTGCAATGTCATATGTGTGGCCCGTGAGGGGAGGCACAATTATACAATGTAAGAGAGGTCAGTTTCCAATTACTAAAATTTGAAAATAATCTTATGTATAAATCATGCACTCTTAATTAAAACTATTATTCGAATCAAATTTTCATATCAGATCGTTTGATTTAACGAGATCAGTTACAAGACAATAAGCCTAAAGTGTACTAGGTGGTGTTCAAAGTATGCCTCGTATGCCAATACGTGGCATGGGACACGTGCACGACCATTTCTTGAAACCCTTTCATCTTCCATTGGTTGAGTCATGCTTGAACAGGTTTAGGGTTTCTTCCTTGCGTTACTTCCATCTGTGATTCATTCATCCTCACACTACAATGTCGCACACAAACACACATACCAACCGAGGGGCCAATATTTGATCTTTTTGTCTTCTTATGTTCTTACCTCACTATTGCTTACAGATAGATCTAAGGTTGAGAGAGAGAGCGAGAGAGGGGAATAGCCATCAGCTTTCACCTCAGCCATGTATAACTGGCAACTTCCCATTTCTCAAAAACCCAGAACAGATTCACGTACAAGATTGTAATTCTACGTCCTTGGAACGTGGAATTACAATCTATTACTTGAATGGAAAGATAGTGGAATCCAAATTTATGTACCAGGTATACGTACGTACGCTCGTACGTATAATCTTATAGTACCTACCTCCGCCCCTACCCTGATTCAGGAAATAGTACCTGCAATTTATATTATGTTTTATTGTTGTTTTAATATTTTTGTTTCTTCCCAGGGAACCCTGCACTCGCACATTGGGAGAAGAGAATTCCTCCACTCTCCGCCCTGGGACTGAAGAAAAGTATGATTTCTCCTCCGTATAATTATATCTTTTTACTTCTTCTTCTCTCTTCCTTGTTATTCTCATATACTGCGCCTGCAATTCCCATCTCATGCAAATCTGTGCAATACCCCTCTGCATAGGTCGACGCGTGGACACTAGATTGGGCGGCTCATATTAACCTTCCAGTGAAACAACCCAAAATGTCAACTTTTATTTTGTTTAATAATTTCAGCTAAAACACATTGGTTGAACTTCCCCTTTTGGGTTCTGTCATTTGCGTCGTATTAACAAACTACATTTTGTACTTGTATGATAGAGAGTTCGACATCTTTTCTTAATTACCCCAAGTTGAAAATACTATCATTCATCACTAAAGATACATTTTGTAAACTATTATCAACCTTACTATGTTTGTACTAGCATTTTGTTTGTTAATGTGGATAGTGAGTGTGCTGTTAAGTGGAGCTGGGAATGTTTAGTATTCAATATCTGCCATTAATAATTGCATCTTAATAGCAAGCTAATAATATAATGATTGCAGTCTTTCCGTAGTTGAGCTTGAAATTTCTGGTTATTATTTCCCCTTCCTACTCATACGTAGGCCCTAAATTATGAGTATAAAAAAGAACTAAAGCATTGAACATCCTTCCTTTGCCCACATTTCTTACTATCTCTGGCTTGAAGTTAGCAATTTAATATTACACATCCTCCTATATGTATGCTGTGCATATTGTAATCATGTCTAGTACCTTATTTTTCTTTTCCTTTCCCTCTATTTCACTTTTAATGTACATATGGGCCTCTGTATATAACGGAGTATGCTATTCAATCAGGTTTCACAATTTTTCCTCTATATTTACTTGTCAAGTAGTATGATATTTTCCTTTGAGTGAAGCTATAGCTAATCTCTTCATCTTTAGATTGATTGCAAAGGTGGGAAATCTGTCCAACCGTAAGACATTGTTGCTTCACTATTAAAACCATATGATTCTACTTACTGCATGAATGTTGCTTCTACTTAATCATGTTATATCTATGAGATCATATAACATTGAGATCATATATATGTTGGCTGCTACGTGTTTCTCTCTTCCACTAGCTAGACCTGCTTCGTCTTATCCTCATAAGCATTACAATGGCATGTCATGTTGGAGATTTTGTGGAAATTTGTGGGATGGACAATGGATTTGAAGGTTCCTATTTTGCAGCCAAGGTTCTTTTAGTGGTATCTCAGCAAGTTCTGGTGGAATATGAGACATTGTTAACCAATGATGAGTCTAGTTGGCTGATAAAGATGGTACCTTACAGTCAAGTTAGGCCAAGTCCACCTGAAATTAATTCATCTCAGTTCTGTCCTAGTGATGAAGTTGATGCTTATGATAATGATTGGTGGTGGGTAGGGAATATCACAATGATAGAGGAATCAAGATATTACATACCATATGAAGCCGGGGACAGCACAAGTGAAGAAACAGCTAAAAGATATGGAGAGAGAGAGAGAGAGAGAGAGAGAGAGAGAGATTGATCTTTGCTTATTTCTAATTTCTTTCTCCTTACTGTCTCACCCCTTCTTCAATCTTCCCTTCTGTACAGTAATTTCCCGTACAAATCATGTAAACAAACATGGATATTTTATTTATTTTTATCATTTTTTTCCTTTTTCCCCCCCTCATATGAATGGATTTCCCCCCTTCCTCCCCCCTTAACGAATTATGGGCCTCTGTAACAACATTGATTTCAGGTGAGGCACAAACTGCAACTAGATCCTCTTTCTTCTTCTTATCATTCCCATTCAACTGTGAAAACTTTACGAATCTTTTACATTTTGAGATTTAGGACTTAAAGAGTAATGTCCCATTTGTAGACGCTAATTTTTTCGGCTAAACAAATGACCAATAAAAAAGAAAAAAGAAAAAAGTAAAAAGAAACACGCAACTGCAATGCAGAGAGATGGATATAGCAAAATAGTGAGTGTGAGATAATGTGTCACTATAACCAGTAGTGAGATTGGTATTTCATTATCACAGGGACCATACTGAAGTCATCCGTACTGAATCTGTCCCTATAAAATCACTTTCGGTATCTTATTGCCCAATATGAGAATGTTAGAGATGATCATGTGAGTAGATTCAACCAAGTTCTTTTGCAGAGATTGTAGAAATCAATACCCATCTGCTTCAAATATTCATGAAACCCATGATGGTTGTTGAATAAAGGATTTGAAAGAAAATGCTTCATACATAACCAGGGAAGTGGATGTACAAGTAGGAAGCCCTAAAAGAGGCTTGAGGGCAATTGACGGCTTGGACTAGTTCTCAAAATATCATTGGTAAAATAAAAAATTGGTGTTTATGTGTAGGGGACAATCAAGCGCTGTTGACCCTCAACCGACTTTCTTTGTTGACCCATTATTCTTACATAAATGACCATCCATGCATTCACTATCCTTCAACAATAGATTTCAAGTGCGCAATGTCATATCCTACCTACTCATTCCACCCCTCCATATAAATCGGTTCTACACCCAAACTTTGTACTTACTACATGTTCAATGTGACGCGTAATGGGTTTAATTTTTTTAATTCTTATACACTAGGCCCATTCAATTATCATATTCCGGAATTCATGCCTAGCCTCATTTGTGCCTAGTCCTAATGCATTAACTAAGCCAATCACCAGCATGGGATTCCTTCACATAACATGTTAATGAATAATAGTAACCATGCTTTTCTTAACCACTGTCCTACATAACATCAAAAGAACATGCTGAATTTAACATTAGGGCAGATACATACTTCGACCGTAATGAGGCAAGCCACAAAGTAGTTACACTTGGCATCTGTGTGAAATTGAACCCAGATTTTCACAACTACTATGGTTCCATATCCCTTCCAACACAACCATGTTATTGAACACTTTAAGAAACTTCCACTTGTAAATATAACATTGGGTAAGATAAGGGATAATTTTTTCCGGTTTCGAATCTATTTTTATACATTATAGCCAATGATTGATTCTTTATCCCTCTCTAATTCATAACCTGTTATGGCATACATCTCCTGATGGAATATCAAGGACCATTGATCCTTTCAGATTTCTCCACCCCCTCCCCTCACATGTCCATTTACTATACTATTTCAAAGCATTCTTGGAATCCATATTTCCATATCACAGACGTGTACCATAACAACCTTTGTTTACTTCAAATGAAAGTACAATGTGGACTTGTGGTAATATCAAAAAATTTGTATCATTAGAAAATGACAGAGCAATTTCACTTCATGTAGAAAAACAGTCACAATTATGGGCAACAATAAATATGAGAGCACAAAACTCATTTACATAAGATACTCATTCATTAACGGGTAATTTATCATGCAGTACATACATGTCTCAGTGGGGAATATAATACCTAATAATGATTCCAACAGATACATAAAACAAGACATGAAACAGGGAGACCTGCCCCAACCCAACACGTTTAGGGGTTTTATCTGCTTCGGAATGACACACTTCCAGACATCTACGGCCCTTCCCCAAAGATTCAGTGACTTCATGGAAATAATTCCCTTCTGAAAATCTTCGTTCCCTGCAATTGTTGTTTCTTGACTGGAAGTCATGCCAATCACATTTTGCTTTATGCAAAGTATGGCAAGACTTAAATACAGGTTCTGGATACCTGGTCACTTGGGGGCTGCATTCCGCCTAAGTCTGGTATATTCCTTGCTTGTAACCCTCAAATACAATATAAACTTTCCTATGCATCATCTACTCCCACCCTATAAAAACATAAGGACATCATTGTTAATCATTTCACATACAGATATCACAACTACATAGATGACTACTAGTCGCCGGTAGGTTACTTTCTTAAAATCCTCACTCAACTCCTTGCAATAAAATTACTCCTACCAACCATCCACAACAATGCTAACTGGTTATCAAATGCAAGGTAAGATATACAGGATCATGTCAAACCATCCCATGAAACTTCAATGGGATTTGTAGAATCTGAAAATTAACATGCTAATAAACATGCCCTCATCTTCAATTCATAACATATATATTAAAGAGGAATTGAAAAACAATATGCCGTAGTCAATATCAGAATTCTTCTATGCACATTTCTGATTTTGTCCATTACAGTTTTATTGCATTTACGAATATTAGTAATAGGTTGCTAAATCATTTACGGTGTGAAAAAACTATTTCTTTATCACGCACTAACCCCTTTTATCGACACACCCAATTACCAATGTCCTCATTTTCGAAATGCTTAATTACTCTCTAGAATGCCCTCTCTTTTCAAATAAGTGACAAAACACACATGTAAGCAACTTTTAACTTCCCTTCATCGATTGTTGCTAATTGCAAGACTGAAATAAGTTCATGTTCTATCATCTACTACTCCAACATACAAAAATTTTATGTGGAATTCAGCTCTCATCTCTATTTCTTTTCACCTACAGCTGCCATATCCCCATGTTGAGTTAGATATTCAAACGGGGAGGCCGTGGTAGCATTGTCAACAAAACCATCACATTTACAATTTTTCCCTTTTTTCACTCATCAAAAGTCCAACAATAGTCCTACCCACATAAATTTCCGATTCTGACTGTTCTTCAAGATTTCACATTTGAAAATTTTTTCATAACGGCATGTCGTTACTCGTGAAAACATAGGATCTCTTGAATTTTGTAGAAAATCTATCATGCTAATGCACCTTAAAAACATTGGATTCCTTTAATCAACGGTAAATTTCTCAAAAGAAGGGTAACTTGAGAAAAATAAAAATTAACATACCAACAAATCAAAGGAAGTTAATGAAAAAAAATGCAAACATTTGGGACTAGATCAGCATAAGGGACTTCCTGTTACACTGAACAAGAATTAAGATATTGATGCCAGTGGCTCCTTTCAGTGGCAGATGGCAGTACCATACAAACATCACACTGCCCAGGTTTCAGAAGCATCAGTTAACACTGTTGGGGATTCTTTACCATATTAAACATATGAGAAATCCCTATTCTGTTTTTCACTTATTTTAACTTTAACCTTTCTTTGATAATGTCACATTTAAGTGAACATTAGCAACTTTGCTACCAATCATTATTCTCTGTCTTTTCAAACAAAGAAGACTTTGATTTGTATTCTATTACAATAAAGTTGAACTTTACCACTTTGGTGGATTCCACCCAATCTTATTGTAATAGTCTACAAATTCATTCCGGTAGCTAAAAATGGGATTGTTTAAGCATGAATAAAAATATTCATAAACAAAATCAACTCATACATTACTTGCATATCAGAATATGAACTTGGTTATTCTTGGTAATGTAGTTCATGCTTTTGTTTATGAATATTTTTATTCATGCTTAAACAATCCCATTTTTAGCTACCGGAATGAATTTGTAGACTATTACAATAAGATTGGGTGGAATCCACCAAAGTGGTAAAGTTCAACTTTATTGTAATAGAATACAAATCAAAGTCTTCTTTGTTTGAAAAGACAGAGAATAATGATTGGTAGCAAAGTTGCTAATGTTCACTTAAATGTGACATTATCAAAGAAAGGTTAAAGTTAAAATAAGTGAAAAATAGAATACAAGAATCATCAACCAATCATAAAAGATTAATCATAGGTGTAGTCCCTAAACCAAGAACAATAAAGTATCCCATCTTAAAATACATAACCATATAGATTTACCATATCTATAATAATCAATGGGACAACCATGACATGAACCATAAATGGGAATAAAGAAGTACCTGTGTCCCATGAACATAGATCATGAACCTTTGTCCCATGTGGTTAAACATTACTCCCATGAAGATGACAATGAACTACGCAAGTGGAGTCCTTCTACTGAGATCTTCTGCAGCCTCTTACTCTAGGGTTTTCTTTCTTTCTGTGCACTTGCTCTTGTGAGAAAGCCGTGCTCCCAAAACCAATAAGGATTAAGTAAAGTAATGGCTGCAAGGACCGTCAGTATTCTATTTATAATAGAATCCCTAAAACCCTATTCCACTCTCACAATGGAAAGAGCTAGGAGTTTCCTAATCAGAGTGGGTCTATAATTGCTTGGGCCCAATGGATCAATCGGTATCAGTTAAGCCCACATAAAAATCCTAACAATCTCCCACTTGGGCTACACTGATACTGATGTCTTTCCATTGACTCCTGGCCAAATAATCCCAAGACTGAACACCACTCAAACAAACTTTGATCCAATCAATAATCTCTACTGTTGAACAATAGTAGAAAATACACCTCAATATACGGCATATAACTATCTAATGTTACAGACAATAGAAAATTATCAATCCAAATCACCTGGAAACGTATATATAAGGAGTTGATATCATACCTGTGATCACATGAACTATAGATCTCCTTATAGGTCCTTTCTTGATCTAAAGATCAGCCTACCTTGAAAACCTCACAGGTAGAAAACTTTGATATTAATCAACACTTGGCAAACTGCCATTTTCTTGAATTAATATCTTATTTTGGCATACCGCCTATGGCTAACTGCCACTCCCATGGATTTAGGTTAAATACCACCATAAATCACAAACTTTGGCAAACCGCCTGTGGTAAACCACCACTTCTTTGGACATAGGCTAAATACCACCATACATCACAAATTCTGACAAAATATAGTCAATTACCTTGGCTAAGCACTGCCAATAAATCTTAATAAGCACAGCCTTTAAACTTTGGCTTTTACCACCATGTTATCTTTGGTTAAATGAGATCATAAAACTCCCACTAACCAAGCATGTCAAAAACCTCAACAACACCAATGTCAGAAAATATGGCTCTTGGTACTTTATCGATAAACTTGGATGACATCACCTTTGGGCAAATGTCACCTTTACCTTGGGAAACACACAATTGAACTGAATGTACCACTTTGGTGGGTTTCACTCATTCCTATCATGTTTTCCACATTAGAGAAGAATATATGTACAGAAGTGTATGCTTTAATGTGTTTCTTACACAATCAGAGACAACACAAACAAATGAAGCATAAATGTACACAAATAATTCAGAGAACAGAATTTAAGATAAAATCAATTCAAAATTACTCCGAAGTCATTATAAACTTAATAGGGCAATAAAATTGTTCCTATTTCCCTTCAGTTGTGCTTTGTTCAGCAACAACACCTGTTTGGGTTCCCTGAGAGCTAAAACCAGATCAAGTAACCCTAAGAATCTCAGGTATGAATCATACACACCAAATAACCGAACTATAAAATTTAATATGTACACATAGTAAATAAACTACACAATAAATGTACATCTAGCAGATAAAACACACAAGAGTCACAACCGTAACTACATTCCTATCCTTTGGGCTAAGAATGTACTGGTCCTCTTGTAAATCCAAATTTACTGTGAAAATACAATTACTTTTATCACATGTGGGTTTAGAAACCTCTAAGTTATAGTCATTTCCATACATGTATTTTCTTTAACTTGGGTGACATCACCTTTGGGCAAATGTCACAAACTTTGCTGCGCTTGGAAAAACTATGAAATAATAGGATGTGTCACTTTGGTGGATTCCATCAAATCCTTTCATAGCTTCCTATAAATATACTGTGCAGCATAAAATGTGCGGAATCTCACACCCAGTTTAATTCTAATATATTTATCCATCATAGGGTGTTTCAAACAAAACATTCAAGTACAAAATGACATGAATATGAATTTACTTATATATTTGAACCCATAAATCATTATTCAATATCATGATAATAATAAATCAATACAAAACTCCAAATAATTCTTTTGCATGAAAAACAATATAGAACACTGAATTTATTCTCCCACTAGCAACCTAGTAGACTGACCTTCTACTAGTAACATCCTCCCACTAGCAACCTAGTATACCGAATTTATTCTCCCACTGGTCGAGCCACATAAAATAGCTTAAGATCCATACTTTTATTCTCCCACTTGGTTCGACCAGTCATAAATTAATCCATTTATTGGAGAACACAATTCGTTAAACGTGACATACATATAAACTTGTTCACATATGCCCAAAAACAAAAGAAACCAAACATTTATCAATTAATGTTCATAAATAGGTTTTCAGAGAACAATGGCAGTGTTTAAGAACTTGGTATTGGATTGATCAAAATCGACACTAATCCAACCCAACCAATCCGAATTGATCCAATCGGAATGCAAAAATAACACATTAAATAAACCTATAACTTATGGTTATAGTGATGAAACCCTCATCCACCCTATTGCCATTGATCAACTGTCCAATACCTTTTTAGGGCAAAAAAAAAACTTTGCTTTAAAAGCATAATACCAAACTATTGATTTGGTTCTCCTAGTATAGAAAACTAGGTATTTGAGACATATGTAGGCCTCTATATTCTCAAGCCACTTTTAAAGACATTAGCTTAATGGTTCAACTCAAGGAAGAATAATCCATTCGATATTTAATTAATGCATGTAACATCAATAAAAACCAACATTACATCACTAACCATTAAACATAATCAAAGTGTCAACTGAACTACAATCTCAACCTTTAGGTCTGGAATGCACTAGTCCACTCAAAAACTACAATGACAGTGGGAGCTCTTCAACTTCAAAAATTACTATCACTTTTGGATGCATAACAACTTCTAGGTTAAGGTCTGCCTAGAGTACACTTGCATTTATGCATGTCTTTGATAATGTCGCCTTTGGGCAAACATTACTTAATTCCTGCTAACAATTTTCTATGTCTTTGAATATAAGACAAAATCTTTGAGTTGTAAACCTATTACAGTAATCTTAGATTTTACCACTTTGGTGGGTTCCATCAATTCCACTGCAATAGCTTACAACTACACCTGGCAGCTTAAATTTGTGGGTTATTTAAACATGAACTAAATATCAATTTACATATAAAAGAACAAGCATGTAACTGTTAACAAAATAAACATTACAATGCTCAATTATCAATTACTTCAAGAGTGTCAACCGGAACTTCATACTAATCCACTCAAGTTTCTGCAATTACTGCGAGACTTCTTCTAACTTTCGAAAAGTACCGCCATCTTTGGATGGACAGCATCTTCTAGGTTGAGAAATCCCTATTCTGTTTTTCACTTACTTTAACTTTAACCTTTCTTTGATAATGTCACATTTAGGTGAACATTAGCAACTTTGCTACCAATCATTATTCTCTGTCTTTTCAAACAAAGAAGACTTTGATTTGTATTCTATTACAATAAAGTTGAACTTTACCACTTTGGTGGATTCCACCCAATCTTATTGTAATAGTCTACAAATTCATTCCGGTAGCTAAAAGTGGGATTGTTTAAGCATGAATAAAAATATTCATAAACAAAAGCATGAACTACATTACCAAGAATAACCAAGTTCATATTCTGATATGCAAGTAATGTATGAGTTGATTTTCTTTTATTTCTTCCAATTAATAGGAAAATCATAAAGAATCATTAACCACCCATACTTGTAACTTATACAAAACAAATCATAAAAGTTGATCAAAACTAGGCTCATAATATATCAAAACAAAGAGTACGAAAAATTGGACTCAACGCAAAAAACCAGGGTGAAAAATTCTTCACCGTTTGCCTGTACGAGCCATTTGAAGTTGCAGAACTAAAAATAGATCAAAATCAATCTACTTTCCCAAACCAACCGGTCTAATCCGGTTCAGGCATATTGATTCCGAGTCAAAATCCAGGTCCGGTCAACCTTTGACCGAGTCAAACAGAGTTGGTCATGAGTTGACCCACTACACCCCGGGTTAACTCGGTAGGGTTTCCGAGGTGACCCGGCGATGACTCGCCGCCGTTTTTTTTTTGAATTAAAAAAAAAAATTTCTCTCTCCTCTGGCAGCCGGTTTCCGGCGGCGCGTGCCGGCGCGTCCAGAGGTTTTCGGTGACATGCGGCATACCGCCGCGATCGTCTTCTCATGCTCTACAACTTTCGTGAAGAAAGTTTTCCCATATGAGATCTTTAATTAATAGTAAAATTATGATTTTCATGATTTGGGACACAAACCCTATACAAAATCAATTTTCCTTGATTCTAACACTGTAAGGGTTGGCTGTGATACCAATTGTTGGGGATTCTTTACCATATTAAACATATGAATAACCCTATAGTGTTTAGAATACAAGAATCATCAACCAATCATAAAAGATTAATCATAGGTGTAGTCCCTAAACCAAGAACAATAAAGTATCCCATCTTAAAATACATAACCATATAGATTTACCATATCTATAATAATCAATGGGACAACCATGACATGAACCATAAATGGGAATAAAGAAGTACCTGTGTCCCATGAACATAGATCATGAACCTCTGTCCCATGTGGTTAAACATTACTCCTATGAAGATGACAATGAACTACGCAAGTGGAGTCCTTCTACTGAAATCTTCTGCAGTCTCTTACTCTAGGGTTTCCTTTCTTTCTGTGCACTTGCTCTTGTGAGAAAGCCGTGCTCCCAAAACCAATAAGGCATTAAGTAAAAGTAATGGCTGCAGGGACCGTCAGTATTCTATTTATAATAGAATCCCTAAAACCCTATTCCACTCTCACAATGGAAAGAGCTAGGAGTTTCCTAATCAGAGTGGGTCTATAATTGCTTGGGCCCAATGGATCAATCGGTATCAGTTAAGCCCACATAAAAATCCTAACAAACACTGATAGGAATTGAAACAAAACTATGTTCCTCATCCACTTTCACACAACAAACAGCCCTAGGTTTTCTGAAACCACTAAAAATTAAAGAAAAATAAAGTCTACAGTGCTTCACTTCTCGACGTATCGATAGCAGTGACAAGACATAGAACCACACACGAACTTGAACATAACTTTAGGAGACAGACACATACCAGTAACAGAGAGTTTCGCAGCTTCTCTCAGCAGATCGATACCTGTGGCTAAGCAAGAGACGTTAATCGAACCCCGTAGCAGTGGCAGTGATTGACCTGCAAGGAATCACTAAGATATAAGAGTTTTTTTTTCGAAAAAAGGGAAAGTGCACAACATATACATAGAATATGTTGCGCAGCTTCTCCGGATATCAGTAGCAGCGACAACAGAGAGAAGGACGTAGGAACTCACACAGAACGTTACGAGATATAGACTTACCAATATCAGTGACTTGCTCAGCTTCTCCCAACAGATCGATTTCAACGACTAGGAGAGAGACGTTAATCTAACCCGATAGCAGAGACAGTGAAGGACGTGGTGGTTTGGCCAACAAATAAGATTTTTGTTCGCAAAAGGGAAAGTGCACCACAACTAGTGAGATTCAGGGGGATAGAGATGAAGAGAAATAAAGTCTAAAATCGACAGAGTGTTTTTTTTGCAGGTAGTTGCAAGTGTATTTTTTCAGGTCTGTGTCCGGTATATTAATTGTATTCACTTCTATACAATTTTAAAATCAATGGTGTAGATTTTGCACCTCTAATCCAAAGGTCTAGGCATGCCAGCAAACCTAATACCTGGGTGTCTTGGTAGCATGCATATCCCTCTCCCAAATTAAAATCAGGGGAAGGTATTCATGCACAAGAGATTCTCCCATATGGGTGTCAATTGCAACTTGAAATCAAATACTGAATCCAAAATCGAGCTGAATTAATCGAATCGAATCGAACCAAACTGAATTTATTCGGTTTGAGTATGTGAGTATGCTCCTTAGTTCAGCTCGGTTTTGATTTAAGGTGTAAGAATCATCGGTTCGAACCAAAACCTAACCGAATTGCTCTTAAAAAAAAAATGGAAAAGCCCTAGTATCAATAAGAGAGATATTTTAGGTGGTAAGTGTTTTTTTGCAATTTATCATCACATTTTACACTCTAAGACAATTTTGGAGTTAATTAGTAATGGCCATAAGACCCATAATTTGAGCCCATTATGACCTTTGGTCCATCATAGCCATGGACCAAAAGTGGAACCATTTTTTTTACCAAAAAAAAAAAAAAAGTGGAACCGTTTTCATAACCGAATTAAAACCGAGGTAAAAAATAAAATTAAAGCTACATATCATAATCGAATTGAAATCGAAACCGAACTAAGCCGAATTGAATTGGCTTGAGTATCTAAAGACGGAACTGAATCAGTTCTTGATTCGGTTTTGGTCCAACTTATCATCACTAGAAACCAAATCAAAACCAAACCAAATAACCAAAATCGAGCCGATTGACACCCTTATTCTCCAATCGACTCCATGAAAATTTGGAGGGAGTTAGGGGTGTTATTTTAGTTGGCATAATGTGTAATACCCCACTCCCTATTTCCAATTTATATGTAATTATATAATTATATATATCAATGTCATTAATATGTAATTATATATATCAATGTCATTAATGGGAACAAACAAGATAGTAGTTGGGATGGTTTGAAAATAGGAGAAAAGAGACAAAGGGGAGTTAAAAATGAGAGACTTTTTGGGATGAGATGACCATGTACGTACGACATTGCACAAAAGGGAGTAATATAATATATAAATATTAATTTCATTGCACAAAAGGGGGGGTTTGTCTATTGTCGGTGGAAAAGAAAAGGAGAGGAAGAGTGAGATAAAGTTGGGTGGGACCTACCTGTCCTTTCACCATTAACTCACCTTCCTCATTTGTTAGCTAAGAGACAAAGAAGAAAATCAAGAAAAGAAGAAGATAAGAGAAGAGAAAGGGGGAGGAATGCTCATGTACTAAGAGAGAGGGAGGGACATGTGTGAGAGTGATGTGTGTGTGTGAGAGAGAGAGAGAGAGAGAGAGAGAGAGAGAGAGAGAGAGAGAGAGACATGAGAATGGGATAGGTGGAGAGAGAAAGGGGAAGGGAGAGTAAGGGTTTGTTTGTAAAGGGAGGGTGTGCATACAAATCTTTCAATAAGAAAGAAAGGAAAGAAAAGAAGGGAAAGGAAAGAAGAGAGTTAAGAAGGAGATGGACTATAGGGGTGGCTATGATTTTCTCAAATTCAGGTAAAGAAAGTGAAGGAAAGGAGGAGGAGAGAAGGATTCCAACGATTTTGGTAGAGGAAGAGCTTCACAATTGAAATTTGAGAAAAGAAAGAGGAAGTGGAGGTGAGGTTTTTAGCTTTTCAAACCTTAGTTCTTCCATGGTTACATGAGTTTTAAAAGAAAGAGAAGGAGAGAGAGAGAAGTGAGTTGGGAGAGGGAGCTGCTGCCACGGCTAAGTTGTAGCCCAACCTCACGGCTTGCTACTGTCCAGCTGAGGTCTTGGCTTCTCCTCCCCTATTTTGGTATTTTTAAATCAACTTTGTTTAGTATAATTATGAAAAATATTGGAAGCAATTATAGTTGGAATCCCATTGTTATGTAAATTTTAAAAGGGCATTGTCTGAATGAGTTCAAAAGAGGAACCTACTTTAAGGAAATTGAAATATACATGGAACCTAGGACACTAAAGCTGATTTGATTATAATGGAAGCCTTCTAAGAGATCAGCTCCGATGGTAAAGAGTAAAGAAAAAGAAACAAAAGAAAGGGGAAGTTTATGGCTACGTATATATGAAATGATTGTGTAACATGTCCCTACTAAAGTCCTACTAAAACTACTAATATGGATTTGTCATAATCATTAAAGAACATAGTGGACCATGATCAAATAAGTTAACTATCCACTATCTTAGTCAATATTTGTTGATTAAAGTACTACTAAGAGTCGATTACGTACCATGGACTGCTGTGTAATATGAAAGTTCGATCATTAGAGGAATTCTTGAATTCCAATAGTACGCAGTCAGCCCAGACGCACTTTATACCAAAACGGCCATAACTTCTTTTATAAAATAGTAAATGACATTCCGTATTTTTTGTAAGAAAATAGACTCATAGATCTTTCTATCCATATAGGGCATGGATACTAGTTCCTTCGGAATTGATTTAGGTTTGACACCAAAGTTACCCAAAAACAGAGGACTGCAATTACTATTTTCAGCTTCAGTCCTTCGGCCTAGTCTTGTGGACCCAGTTCGGATCGTTAGGCCATTTAGAAATGCTCCCACATCAATCAAAGATTAAGAAACCTATGTAAAAGCCTACGTATATGATTTGGTTGGATGTTGAGTTTAAAGTAAAAAGATCAAGTCCGACAGTCGGTAGCATATATAACAAAGTGAAAGCTTAAGTTTAGGAGTGATTACGTACTTGAGTGATTAAGTTTGAAGTAATAAATTCTTATATAGATGATACAATTTCCAGAGAACGTTAGCAGAAAGTGGTTCTCACAATAATTTTTGGACATCATCTATAGGTGAGGGGAATTCGGCCATATCCTTGCATGTTTTGTCATTTACAGTATATATATGTATGTCATTGTCTCTAAGATCTATTTTATTTTTTTATATGTATCAAAATATTGTTTTCATGATTTTCTTTATAAGTGTGAGGCATGATAGACATAAGATAAAATTAAGGCGTAAAATGGACCGAAGCTAAAAGTTATCAAAGTCCTTTCCAATAGAGGAACTGGGAAGGATAATGGGGTCTTAATGCCCACCCTGCTGGTATGGGACAGTAGGGGAGGGCTAATGAGGGCTCCATCAATATCCCGCTCCGCCCAAATGTTAAAATTGGCAGTGACAATTGGATGCCGAAGTTGGTAAGCAAGACAGCAAAGAATAAAAAAAATAAAAGAAAAGATTAAAGATACACTCTCAAGACACGACCCAGATCCTTTGAGCTAAAGAGTAAGAAAAGGGCAAGGTGTTGAGAGAGGAGCTTGTGGGATGAATTCTCAAGACATGACCCAGATCCTTTGAGCTCAAGAGCAAAACAAGGGCGAGGAGTTGAGGGAAAACATCCTACCCAAAAGTAAGCAAGAAAAGGTAAAAGAATAAGAAAAAGAGTAAGAAAGAAAAGATATGTTAAAGAGGAAAAAGGATAATATTGAGGTTGATGATTATTTGATTTTGAATGCCATGCATGTCAGTATATATATGATCAGATATATTATATTTTCAGATTTATGCATTGACAAAAGTAGCACGTGATTTGTATGATGTTTCTTTAGTCATGCATGTTTTACTTCATGATATGATTGTGTTTTTCTCACTAAGCTAGTTGAGTTTACCCGATGATATATAACTATTTTATAGAGCCAGAAAATGTGCCATGTCGTTGTGCACAGTGTGTATTTGGTGATAGAGGTGCTGATTTTACTTCCTCCAAGAAATAATCTGAAGATATAATTATTACAGACTTTGCTAGACTTTTTGAAAGAATGTTGTAATACCTTTACAATGGATTGCAGTACGTTTCATGTATTTGATAGGTATAGACATATTAAGACTATCAATGTGTAATGAAGTTATAAGTACGGCGACTTAGTTTCCATTGTAGAAAATTTGATATGTTTTCAGATTAATTTCCTCTGCATATATGTGTTTGGGTAAGAGAATTGTAAGATTATGCCGTTATTTAATGGTGGCCTGCGAGGGTCCGCACCCATATCTTACCCGGATTTGAGGGCGTTACATAATGCCCATCTAACTGCAGTTAACGTTAGTCGTTCTCACGCACAACCGTGCATTGAAACTTTTGCCTTTAAAATAAAACACAAATCACAGAAAATTGAAAAGCTAACTGTGATTTATCGCCATAAACCATTTATTTTGATTTTGTGTGTTCAGTGCGCAAGCTCTCAATGAACACATGCACCAATGATTCAAAACAAAGGGTAAAAAGGTAGTTTTATTCTATTAGTTTTGATTGAATAAAACAATTAAAAGGTATTTTGATCATTTTACATTGAATGGCTTTGGCATTAGTCAGGGCCATAGGAAACCCTCATAAATGAACTCTCAAGGGACAAAATGAGATGTCGAGATTAAATTGATGTCATTGATGTGGACATCCATGATTAGTTTTTGTTAGGAGTTTAGTCCCACATTTGCTACTACTACCCTACAATCCCCTTTATTAGCTTTAGAGTTTTTTCATATAGTTCGTACCTTGTTTTGTATAAATTACTACGAGGCATTGGTGTCAGCTCTTATCGATACAATACTATTAATATGAAAAATTTAAAATTCTTTTGTATCGATATGTATCATAGATACATATTGATACACTATCTATACACACTAATACGATAAGATACACACCGATATGTACCAATATTTTATGAAAAATAAAAAATTAATGTGAAATATACGTTTCGGTATGTAATGGTGCATATAAATATGTATGATACGGTATGATACATATCAATACGATGCTCTATGGTCATATAATGGCCAAGATAAGTCATTTTTTTTAGCAAAACACGATTTTGAGGGTTTTTGTTCCAAAACTGTTGCAAATTATTTTTCTCTCTTACTAAAGTGGAAATCAAGGTTGGGAACAAGGATTTTACATTTATGAAAAAACTACAAAGGTTGGATTCTCAGTGCGAAACTCTCAATTTAGTATTTATGCATAATAGATGAAACATTCATGGGGGGGGGGAGTGAAATTTCCTCTACATGTTTTTTATTTTTATTTTTTTTTTATTCTATTATTTTTTGTAAACGTGTATAAAAAAATTATTTCATATCCATTTATGTGCATATCTTTAACGTATTTTAGTGTATCTCCAATACGATACCTTTCAATATGTATCTTAAATTTGGCCGACCGATATGATGACCATATTAGACCCTGAGCCAAGGTAAACAAAGATTGGAACACTAGAATTAGCACTACCCCATGCTTAAAATTGATCATATATCTTTGTTAAAAGGTAGTGTAGCTTTCAGGCCTATAATTGAAATGGTCAAGCGTTTGTGTATAGAGAAAGGTCTTCAAATCTTTTTTTTTTTTTTAGGTAACTTATATGGATTAAGGAAAAGGAAAACTATAAAAACACAAATTAAGACAACCCATACAACCTTCTTTGGGCAGACCAAAGAAAGGTTAAGAGGTCCCTAACCACACCATGCCCCGATCTTCAGTTGCAGAAACACATATTATGAAAGAGTAACAGGAGCAGCCATTACAGGCAAAGTAATAGGACCGGAGATTTCATGGCCCTGTGTTGAGAGAGAGAGAGAGAGAGAGAGAGAGAGAGAGAGAGAGGGAGCCCATGGTCTATATAACTTTGAATGGAAAAGTTTGTTTCCCTTTATTGTGAATCAATTAGCTGGGATTTTGATAGACTTCTTCATGAAATTGAGTCAAAAGGATGAAATTGACAACAGGGGTGCGTGAGATTCTATAGACGCTATTGATGGACCTTTCTAATCCTGGCTAATTACCTAGTTTAAAGTTTCGTTAATTATTTTTCCATTTTTAAAGGTTTAGCACTTTAGATTCTCCACTCATTGTGGGGAGTGGACATCTTTTTCTAGTCTTTGTTTTATTAGGAGAAGAATGAGATAGAATTTCTTTTATTTCATATGGGAGAAAGAATGCTGCCCATTTATGCTTCTCACGCTCAAATACAACCCTTGGTTTTTAAGAGGCGATAAAAAGATACCCCTACGCCCTAAACTAGACCCTGTGTCAGCTGGCCATGGGGAATGTGGACAGGTAACATTCCTCTTTCCTTTTTGTATTTTAGAGGTTTGGTAGCATTCTTTTTTTACTATAGTATGAGTATATATTAATCCCTAATATTAAGTGATGAGTTGAAATATCAATTTTTGGATTAGAATCAATTTGTTTTTATTAAAAGTCAGCAAACTATATATTAAAATAATTTAAAAAATCATAAAAGTCTTGAGGGTCCTGAACTGTATGAATACATTTAAAGAAATTAACTAGGAATTTAAGATCTTACCTGTTCTTACTGAGATTGACGACAAGTTTGGGAACACTCAATGACTCAATGTGCAATCCCTACAAGGCATATCATATAATACTTCCTTCATTGGTTGAAGGAAAATTTGGTCAATCAGGCCATCCAAAACATTTTTTGACCTAGGCAAGGGTGTTTTGATCATTTTTATCCATCCCAGGGTTTTTGATCATTTGGCCACTCACGGTATCTCATGTCTTTATCCTTAGGTCAAAGTCCATTTTATCAAGTTTTAGCCATTCAAGGATATTTTGGTCATTTTCTACTTCAACCCCAGGCTCCCAGTCTATTCTCAAGTTGCTTCTCCACATTTAGTACTCCCAAGGGTGTTGGCTGGGGTAGGTTAAAGTATGTTCACCAATCCCCTTAGATGCAGTTGTCTTTACATTTTAGCCGTTGTTGCTGCCAAAAATCCGTATGAGCTGACCTGCACAAGCACAGACGGCAGAGGCTCGGAGCTTTGTATGGGGTTAGTCCTCCGACGCTCAAGTTAGGGATTGGCCGCACAGTTTTTGTATAGGAGTAATGGTGGGGGTATTGATGCTTACCCCCTTCCTTCTTCTCGGGCCCTCTTATATAGCTCTTAGGGTTTAGGGTTTTCCCTTTCCTTCCCCGTGTCCTTCTTGGGTCCACCTTCCTCCCTCTTAGAGTTCCACTCGAATAAGTCCATCCTTTTGGCGGGGAATATTCTCTTCATGCAGGTGACGTGGTAGAGTCTTTGTAATCCCTATCTGGTGGGCGACACGTGTCCTTACCCTACTGAGCGATCGATTTGGCCGTATCAGGAGCCCCCTTACTCCCGTCAGGAGACTCTTCCTGTGGGAGTAATCAAAATTTTCATATTTTCTCTTCTCCTTTTTTTTTTTTTTTTTGAGTCCCTTCGGCCTTATTCCTTTTGCTTCGGCTTTAGTTCTGCTTGCAACCGAGAGCTTCAGTCAGCCGATGTGAAGACCTTCGATCAGTTCGGCTCAGACTTGCCTGAGGCCCGACATAGGTAGGACCCTCAATCAATTTGGCTCGGCCTTGTCCGAGACCCCGACCGAGGTAAGGACCTTCGGTCAGGTCCACTCAGCTTTGGCTGAACTCCCAACCGAGGTGAGGACCTTCGGTCAGGTCCATTCGGCTTTGGCTGAGCCCCCGACCGAGGTGAGGACCTTCGGTCAGCTCGAATTGGCCGTTGCCTGAGCCCCCGACCGGGGTGAGGACCTTCGGTCAGATCGGCTCGGCCATAGTCTGAGCCCCAGACCGAGGTAAGGACCTTCGGTCAGGTCCGTTCAGCTTTGGCCGAACTCCCAACCAAGGTGAGGACCTTCGGTCAGGTCTGTTCGGCTTTGGATGAACTCCCAACCGAGAGGGGGACCTTTGGTCAGGTCCGTTCGGCTTTGGTCGAACTCCCAACTGAGAGGGGGACCTTTGATTAGGTCCGTTCGGCTTTGGCCGAACTCCCAACTGAGGTGAGGACCTTCGGTCAGGTCCGTTTGGCTTTAGTCGAGGCCCCGACCGAGGTGAGGACCTTCGATCAGCTTGGCTCGACCTTAGCTTGACCCCCGACGGAGGTGAGGATCTTCGGTCAGCTCAGCTTGGCCTTTGCCTGAGCCCTCGACCGAGGTGAGGACCTTTGGTCAGATCGGCTCGGCCTTAGCCTGAGCCCCTGACCGAGGTAAGGACCTTCGGTCAAGTCCGTTCAGCTTTGGCCGAACTCCCAACCGAGGTGAGGAACTTCGGTCAGTTTAGCTTAGCCTTGCCCGAGCACCGTCCGAGGTAGGATCTTCGGTCAATTTGGCTCAGCCTTGTCTGAGACCTCGACCGAGGTAAGGACCTTCGGTCAGGTCCATTCGGCCTTGCTTGAACTCCCAACCGAAGTAAGGACCTTCGGTCAGGTCCGTTCGGCCTTGCCTGAACTCTCGACCGAGGCAAGGACCTATGGTCAGTTCGGCTCGGCTGAGCACCGTCCGAGGTAAGGTTCTTCGATCAGTTCGGCTTGACCTTGTCCAAGACCTCGACCGAGGTAAGGACCTTTGTTCAGTTTGGCTCGACCTTGCCCGAGCACCGTACGAGGTAGGATCTTCTGTCAGTTCGGCTCAACCTTGTCCGAGTCCCCGACAGAGGTAAGGACCTTCGTTCAGGCCCATTCGGCCTTGCCTGAACTCCCAACCGAAGTAAGGACCTTCGGTCAGGTCCGTTCGGCCTTGGCCTGAACTCCCAACCGAGGTAAGGACCTACGGTCAGTTCGGCTCGGCCTTGCCTGAGCACCGTCCGAGGTAAGGACCTTTGGTCACTTTGGCTCAGCCTTGGCCTGAACTCCCAACAGAGGTAAGGACCTTCGGTCAGGTCCGTTCGCCCTTGGCCTGAACTCCCAATCGAGGTAAGGACCTTCGGTCAGGTCCGTTTGGCCTTGGCTTGAACTCTCAACCGAGGTAAGGACCTTCGTCTGTATTCATTCGACAGAGTTAAGGTCACCAAACAGGAGAATTCCTCTCAATTGCAGTAATCCAGCTTTCATATTTTCCATGAATAAGATCCTCCAGAGTTTAGGATGAGGAATTACAACTTAAAAGTGTGTAAGAGCAAAAATTGCAAAATGCGAGTGTGCTTGCTACTCTTGTACGAGGCTTGGTTCTGCTCCATCGGCTTGAAGGGTTTCTTCCATCTGGATGTACTTATCGCACCGAGCTCTCAACTCGGCCAGGTTCCTCGGTGTATGCTTCACCAAAGACCTTTTCAGCTCCTTATCCTTGACGCCTCCCAGCAGGGCTGTGAACTCCTCTTTCGAGTCCAGACCTCTGATCGTGACCTTCTCTTGTTGGAAGCGCTTCATGTAGTTTCGCAGTGATTCTCCTTTATGTTGCTTGACGTTGGTCAAGTTCAACGTGGTCTTCTGAAGGGGTTGGCTACTGGAGAATCCCTTCACAAAGAAGTAGCCTAGATCGCTGAAGCTGTGGATCGACTTCGTCGGCAGACGGTTGTACCATAGCCTTGCCGCTCCTTTGAATGTTAATGGTACGGTGCGACACATAAAATTTTTTGAGGCTCAATGGAATTGCATGGCGAACTTGAAGCCTTCCAGATGATCGACGGGGTCCCCAGACCCGTCATAAGTGTCATACTTGGGCAGGCGAAAGCCGATCGAGAGCGAATCCCTCATGACCTCATCAACTAGGGCCGTGTCATTAGTGAGGTCTGGCTCGCGAGCTCCCATTTGATTTTTTGCCACCTTCTTGATCTCATCTTTCAGGTCCAGGACCATCTTTCAGGTCCAGGGCCGAGTCCTCGTGCCTCTGCTCGTCTCCCTGGCATGGTTCCCCATGTGGGTCTCTGGCGGCACGCCGCGTCCTTCCCCTGGGTGCAGGAGTCTCCCTCATTGCTCGGTTTCGAAGGTTGTGACCAGAGCTTATCGATCCTATACTGCTCCGGTCCTGGTCTCGAGGCTGGATGTGGGGGCCAGGCGGTGTTCCGCCGATCTTCTGAGAGACAGCTTTGGAGACCTCCTTCATTGCCTCGGCCATTCGGTCATATTTGTCCTGGAGGGCTTCGAATTGCTCCTTGTCACATATTCCTGCGCTTCAGGAGGGGGCAGAGGATCACTATCTCCACGTACTGAATATCCGGCCGAACGCTGGTACCTTACAGATCCTTCCCGGTCATCGTTACCCCTTTCTCGTCCTATCTCCGTCGAGGGAGGGAGCCCCACTGAAGGTTCCTCCTCCCCCATATTCTTGTTTGACGCTGCTCTTGTCTTCTTATGATTGTAGGTTCTCCCCACCATTACTGTCGTTCCCACGGACGGCGCCAATCTGTTGCTGCCAAAAATCCGTATGAGATGACCTGCACAAGCACAGACGGCAGAGGCCCAGAGCTTTGTCCGGGGTTAGTCCTCTGATGCTCAAGTTAGGGATTGGCCGCACAGTTTTTGTATAGGAGTAATGGTGGGGGTATTGATGATGACCCCCTTCCTTCTTCTCGGGCCCTCTTATATAGCTCTTAGGGTTTAGGGTTTTCCCTTTCCTTCCCCGTGTCCTTCTCGGGTCCACCTTCCTCCCTCTTAGAGTTCCACTCGAATACGTCCATCCTTTTGGCGGGGAATATTCTCTTCATGTAGGTGACGTGGTAGAGTCTTTGTAATCCCTATCTGGTGGGCGACACGTGTCCTTACCCTACTGAGCGATCGATTTGGCCGTATTAGGCGTCAAAGGGTATTTGATCATTTTCGATCTCAACCCCAGCTTCACAGTCCCTTTATCAAGTTTTAGCTATCAAAGAGTATTTTGGTCATTTTGGCCTCAACCCCTGGCTCATGGTCCCTTTTATCAAGTTTTAGCCATCCAAAGATATTTTGTTCATTTTATTATTTTCAAAATATTGTAATCAGACATGGGATCAATTAGTCAATCTTGGCTGAATTGAAAGTGAGCCAACCAAAACCAATCGGATCATTTATCAATAGGTCTCTATTTAGAACTGAAACTGATCCAAATTGAAATGACATGTTATGATTGATTGGAGTTTACTGCTTAGTTTCGAGGGATTTGGTTTTTTCATCCACTACTAAACTTCTTGGCCAACCATAATGTTATAATTGGCCATTGAGCCCATGAGCTTTCTATTTCATAAATTTGAATCAAATTTTCATTATGAATTAAGTATTATAGGTTTAATGGAATCAATCACAAATTCTATTTCTTCCTCAGATGCGCCGTCTTGAGGGTTCCTCAACATTTGCTTTTGGAACAAATGTATAGTTTTCCATGAATAGGAGCAATATCAACACCATTTTATAAGTCTTAGATGATCTCATGGTATCTAGTGTGTGTATGTGCTCATTCTCTCTAGGGTCACCTTCAAGTTTCCTATTCAACCATGAAGTCTCACTATCAAGTGGTGACTTAGCCGCATTAGGCTACATATATCCTTACACTTTCATGCATCCAAGGGTCTATCAGATCATCATAGGTGTTTCTCAACCTCCTATGCCAACTGACTAGGAATCTCAATCTCTGTTGCGCGACACGTCTTATAGCGTGCATCAAACAATTAGAAATGCCTTGGGCTGCATGTGTCTAAACGTTCTTGATCATTGTATGTGTGTTACACGCCTTGTTACCCTACAGACGTGCCCAATCCAACTGATTACGAATCTGTAGTATTTCCACAACTTCAACTAGATCCTTGGAAGTAGAAACCTCAATGCAAAATCTAGCATATGATGACCTAATATTTCCTGTCCGTTTGCCCATGAACAAAGATACTCCAATATTACTCCCTATGATGCTTAAAGCATCGTTAGACCAAAAATGGAAAGGAAACCCACGAAGGTTAACACAAAGGAGGAAAGCTAAGAGAGTGACCCTAAATAGGTGAGATCAGTAGATCAAGGTCTTAACCATAATTAGTCAGTTCAGGGACGGAAATAATACAAGAATGGATATGTAAGACAATTAAATGGACCGCACGACAATAATACGTTTCAAAAAATCCGGTGCAATAAAATACGTACGATAGTGATACGGTTGTGCTTAATACGGTTGCTCTGTAAAAATCCGAAAACAAAAATACGGTGCTAAAATTGATTGTTTGAAACTAAATTCTAATCTTCCATACTTTTTTGGACACTATTATCCAATCTGATTTTTCAATTTGAAATCATTTCCCATTCTTTTGGATTTCCACATTTAATATTAATTAAATTTAACCCCTATAAAGGGTATAATAGAAAGAACTAAGAGGAGAATCAAACCTCATCTCGTCTCACAACTTTTACATATTCTCTTCTTCTTCTTGGTACAAAAACAAGGTTCAAGAAGATGGAGAATAACTGTTTGCAATTGTTCATCACAGAGATGTGCTTGGATTTTCTAAAAATCTCCATGGGGGTATAATCTAAGACCTATCATGGATCAATTTTAAGGCTCAAGAACCTCCTCTCTTCAACTCCTTTGATTTCTAAGATGTAGTATTACAAGAACAGAGGGAGGATAAAAAGCATGTCATTTTCCTCTCTCTAACTCTTCACATGGTCCAGCTGCAACAATGTTTGTAAATAATTTTTGGTCCAATTCAAATGACGATTGTATGCTAAATTTCCTAGAAAGGATTTCATTTCGAATCCTGCCCTTGGCCGTTGGCCATCTTTATCCATGTGAGTCGTCTCTTTTGAATATGTCTTGCTTTTCTTAAAAATTATTTGCAGATGCAACTGTCTTCGATTGGATTTTCAACTACCAATGGAAAGGGAAACAAAGAAGAGGAAGGGTTGATTGGGTTTTCAACAATCGATGGGAAGAGAATGAGAGCATGGGGTATTGATGTCTTACCTATCACCCTTGGTTGCTGACCGTCGGGAACGGAGATGGAGAAGGAGGGGTCACTGGGTCAAGGATTCCTCCTTTTTCTGGTTTACTTAGATGAGGGGAGAAGAAGGGTTACAGTTTTGATCGACTATGGTTTCTGATAGAAGAAAGGGGACAGGAATCGGGATTTGGCCCATTTGGGTTAATCATTTTTATTTTTTTTTTTTTTGAACGAACCCAAAAGTTTTATTGAGTATGTAATGAATTATAAGAGTATTATTCGTGTAAAATACGATTATCTTTAAAATACGTGTATTAAACAGTTTTTTTGAATTGATACGCCAAATTACTATCTTTTGAATTAAACATTCTGATACACATATTGTACGCGCATTTACTAACTATGGTCTTAACAAGAGTTTTTTTGCAACCAGAGCACCCCCCTCCGCCGCTCTAAGAGCTCTTCTCTTGTCATCCTCAGAAACTTGAGCAACATGCAATGTAGCCGTTTTCTACAAATCTCCACATCTTCAACAGTCTCCATCACAACAGCATATGGGTACCTTCTCCCCAAGAAGTGATCTACCGGCATATTTTCCCAGTGCTCCAACTCAGATTTCACTATGCTTATGGGTATAGAGCAGTCGGCTTTTCTTCCACCTGGTTTGGTTCTATAAAATGTAATGGAATTCCATCATCAATAGCTCCACTCTAAGCAAACAATGTTCTCCATCTACCCTTCCTACCAGGCCCTCCTTCAATACTCCAGCCTATCGAGTCTCTCCCATCTCCATTTGGACAAGTGGCACCCCATACCCGCTAATTAACCTCTCACCATAGAGTAAGGGATGTGGTGAGAGGTTAGCTGGTGTTGCTTTGGTCCTTCTCAAGCATACCATTCAATGAATTGACTCTTATTTAGCTAAAAATAGAAGATCGTATGTGGAGTTATTGGTGCATAAATTCAAGGGAAGAGGGAGGAAGCATTTCCACTAATTTTCGGTAGCCCCTCTATTGATGGCGATGCCGAAGGTGGGGTGGTCTATCAATCTTTGGAGATATGCTCACTTTCTTTAGCGGACTTCTTTTTCTGGTTTTTGATGTGTTGAGTTGATGTGATTTTTCTTTTCTTTCTTTTTGGCTTAATAAAGTCCGATCTGCTAGCAAAAATAAAATAAAAATGGGAGGAAGCGTTTCCCACACACGCGTACACACAGAGAGAGAGAGAGAGAGAGAGAGAGAGAGAGAGAGAGAGATTCAATATGTGTAATTCTTTTTTGATCATGTTTAAAAAGTTTCCTAAAAAACTAATTACATGATAATTCTTCTGTCCAGACCATAAGATCGAAGAAATTTTGGTCCTTTCATACTTTTGCTGCAAGTTCTATATAATACTTTGACAACCATCCGGCAATTATTTTGGTCTCTTTGGCTCTTTGCTGGACTAACCACTTTGGATCCTTGGGTGATGAAGGACCTAAATCCAAGCAATGAGATCCTGCACCATGAAGAACTTGCATAAATACACTTAAACAAAGAAAATAGCTTATGAATTAAAAAAAAAAAAAAAAAAAAAAGATGATTGATCTTTTGCCAAAATTAAATTAACTGATGATGTGGTTCAGACGATGATTGTGACCTCAGCAAAAAGTGAGTACCTTGCTTTGTATGAACAGCTATAAGGGTGGGAGATAAGCTTTTCAACACCCTATTGATTAGAGAAAAAAAAATAATTAAAGTTAGATTGCTTAAACAAACTGATAATACATAATTAAAGTTAGATTTCTCAAGGATAAATAAAGAATTATTTACCCTCCACTGCTATATGGGTCACTCAGTCCATTGGAGAATATGATGTTGCTTCCAAACCTCTTAAGAACCCTCTTGATATCCTGTAATATCAATGAATGGGATAATATTGAAATTATGACTAAGTTACAAATGGAACATGAAATTAATTAGAGAGTGAATAATTTCTGAAGAAAACACATACATGACCACCAAATTCAGTAGTGATCCAATGAATCCGAGGGCTAACACCATATTTATTCTTACAGTCTTCTATGAAGCTGGTGAAGTTGAATGTCTCCGCCGGGAACATGCTCTCCTTGCTGGTACCCCGGGCAATTGGCATTGCCATTTCACTACATGTCTAAATGAAGAAAAACCATCAATTGTTAAGAAAATATTTATATGAATTACCCATTTAATAATAATAATAATAAAAAAAAAGGAGAAAAGAGAGGAATTACCTGCCAAGCCCAACCCTGAGTTGATTCATCAGTTGTGTTGAATTCATTTATACTAGTGCATGATGATTTGTTTCCATGATAAGCAACCACACCTGCAAATACCCGACTTAGAATATCGGTAGTCCCTTTGGATGCTTCATCTATTGCTCTACAAATCAATGAAACTGGAGATTCCGCAGGACTATTATATTGTGCAGCTCCTGTGTATAAACTGTCTAAATATTCCTTGAGCTGTGAGGACTCGTTCAATGGTCTAGGAAGAAATAGAAAACCAACACAAACATTAATTAATTAAGGATATAGTAAGAAATGAAGTTGATCAAGTATTTCTCTTTCTAGGAAAAGAGATTTGAGTTTAGTTAATTACTGGCAAGTCTTGAACTTGTGGCTGAGGAATTTAAGACCTTCGGCATTGGAGGCAATTTTGTCAATTTTGGACCACACTTGCCGTATCGTATTGTAGCAATTCTCACTTGATTCCTACACCATCAACAATGATAATACCCTTAATTTAGAGATCTTTATTAATTATTAAGGGGTCCTTCTAGATGCCACTATGCCTAGTGAAGTATAATACATGGGTTAATTCACGTGGTAGAGGATTCCACAATCATCTCTCTCTCTCTCTCTCTCTCTCTCTCTCTCTCTCTCTCTCTCTCTCTCTTTCTTTTGGTGCAAGACCCCCCAAGGGTGCCACTAGGCCACACTTATTACTAATTGCTAACCTAGTATTACTATATTTCAAAGTCTGGGTTAGGAGGTCAAACCCGAGATCTTCCCTAGACTTATGATAGAGCCTAACTGCCTAATTGTCTACCATTGAGCTAGAAGCTCATTCTTGACCCTACATCTCAATGACCAATTTTTTAGTTCAAAATAAGCAAGGAAAGTTGCTCAAACTTTGATTCGAAGAAGGTTTAGTAAATTACCAAGATGCCAAATGGAGATGAATATTATAAAACATAAAATAGCATCTTTTGTGATTTTAACTCATTCTTCTCTTCATTTTAAATTGAAATTGTACCAGAGAGATGTTTGTCAGAAGTATTATACTTCATTAGGCATAATGATGTGATAGAAAATCTATGATTTAATGGGAAGAGAGAATTTTTCTAATATGATTTGACTGCTTACCCTGAAAGACTTGGTGACAACACTGTAATATCCATCTTCAGGGGTGATGTTGTCAAAGTAAAGAATTGGTGCTGATGATGCAAGTGCTCCATAGGCGACATGAGGATATTTCAGTCGAAACCATGTCGCAAGCTCTAAAAAAATTAAAATAAGAATCTTAGAAATTGAAATCAAGAAATTAATATAGTTTTTAAATGAGCAATTTTATGTATAATTTTATGTATATGATATATATATATATATATATATATATTGGGTAATAAAAAAAGGGTACTCCATGGTAGTGATCATAGCCCCAGGACAAGCCCCCGTACGGCAAACAGTGCTTCCGTAGGACCAATGGGCGATAATATATAATATAAGTACATATAAATGACATACCTCCACCATAGGATCCTCCAAAGACAATAACAGGGCTGGCCTCTGCAGACAAATTTTTCTTCACACCAATAATCACCTCAGCATAATCCGCGAGAGCTTGGGAAGAGCTGAAGTACCCAAGAGTGCTTGCATTTTGGAATGCTTCTTTCCTTGACCCAAAAGGTATTGATTTTCCATAGTAACGGTGCTGTTAATCCATGTTAATTTTTTTTATTATTATTATTAGAGAGAGAGAGAGAGAGAGAGAGAGAGAGAGACCTCCTTACCTCTATGTACAATACAAGAGCCTTGAATCGAGGGGCAATATTGTCGAGCAAGCTTGGAGAAATATCACCATCCAAAGGTGACTCCTCGCCGAGCCAAACAAAGATTGGGGCACTAGAATTTGCACCACCCCAGTGCTTAAAATTAATCACATATCTATGTTGAAAGGTGGTGTAGCTTTCAGGCCTATAATTGAAATGGTCAAGCGTTTGTGCGTGGAAAAAGGTCTTGAAGTAAGCAGCATCGTTGTCGACTTTGTTCTTCTCCCTTGTAATTCGTCTATCAACCACACCGAGCCTCCGTCCTCTTGTTGCAGAAACACATGTTATGAAAACTAATATGAGCAGCCATGACAGGCAAAGCAGCAGTGTGTGAGGAGTTTTCATAGCCATGTGTTCAGAAACAGAGAGGGAGAGGAGGCAAGGAGCAGGAGATGAGATTCCTAAGCTTATAGAGTTAAGAGTCTTATATAACTTTCTAAGGAAATAGTTAGTTGCCCTAATTTTGAAACAATTAGCTGGGATCTTGATAAAAATAGCAACATGGGTACATGATTCTTTAGGTTCTATTGATGGAGCTTCCTAATCCTGGTTTACAGCTGGGTTGGGTAATGCCAACTACCTGGTTAATTACCAAATTTAAATTTTGGTTAGTTAATTTTCATTTTTCAAGCTTGAGGCCTTTTGGGTCCTCCACTCATTGTGGGACATGGACAGCCTTTTCTTATCTTGTTTGTGAGGAGTATTGTCATTCATGACCGATCGACCCAGAATTGGAGGGGAGTAGCCCTGCAATCCAGTTACTAATCTTCCTAGTGTTTGTTTTGTTAGGTTAAGAAAGAAAAATAATTTTTTTTTCATAAATTAATTAATTTTTGTTTTAGCAGTTTGGTAGAATATTCTGATTATAGCATTAAGTAAGGGTGTCAATCCTTCAGGTTTCAGTTATTCGGTTTGATTTCAATTCCATTTACAGTTTGACGAGGTAAAAATCAAATTGCATTGGATAAGAATCAGCCTAAAGAAGAATCGTTTTTTCAATTGGTCTGGTTTTACTGATTTCTATTAGATCCTTGTTATCGGGTATACATGAGGTTTGTAGTGTCAGTACACATTTGGTTTCACCTTGTGCCCATTAATTCTATTTATTCTGCTTCATATATTGATGTATAATGTACATTTGCGATTTGTGAGTCTGCATTACATTCCATAAAAGAAATCAAGGAATTTGGATTATAATTCTTACGATCGGTGATGTGATGACTTCACTTTTATATATATATATATATATATAGAGAGAGAGAGAGATATGGTGTTTAGCATTTTGTTTTGTGGCAGCCTTTTGTTTGCTTATAAATAAATAATTGCTCGGATGTGTGTACTTTTTAGATTAGAATCTTATTATCCGCATCCTTGTTATGTGGGGGAAATTATATTTTTTCATGTGTTGGTGAGGATACATATTAAGTTACGGAAAAAAGAATCGAGAATAGGGATACGGAATAAAGAATAGAGAAATAGAAAATAAATATGGGGAAAGGGATTTTGATACATGCGCAGCAGGAAGGTTGGATAAAATAAGGAAAGAAGAAGAGATAAAATAGGAATTAAGAAATTAAATAAGAAAATAAATAGATAAGTTGTTTTACCAATCAAGCTTGGGGTCTCAGCTCATTGGAAGGTAGCTAAAAACATAGGAACCAATTATCATTCAAGTCTATCTTTCATTCAAAGTAATCCCAATTAAATAGGAATTCAAAGTGGTTACAACTCCTCTCATCCACGTACAACACTTCCCCCATTAACTATAACTCCTATAAAACTACCCAATAACTACTAACAACATAAATATTAAATTAACAAATTTGGTACCTTTTTATTTTTGAAGCCAAACCAAGAAGAGAACCTGTAAAATTACAATCCTGGTATGAGCCGGTCTATGCGATTGTGGGGTCAGTATGAGCCCGTGGGACTAGTCAGACGAACAATAAAAAAAAAAAAAAATTAAACTGCACCATTTCATTATGGTATGATTCAATTTGATCGTAAATGATTGGTTCTGATATTTAATTTCGATTCCATTTTGAGTACGTACCTAATAGTTTCAAATTGACAAACTATAACTTAATCTAGATGGTGAGGTCCCCACAAAATCACTATTAGGGAATGGTGATCTATCATTAGTAAAATCCTAATATAATTGATGAGTCCAAAATGTCAAATTTTAGATTAGATTAGTATTCTCATCCTTAGGGTGGTTTCTATTTTAAAAGTAAAATCCAACCAAACTGAAATGACATGTTATGATGGATTGTGGTTTATTGTTTAGTTTTTAAGGATTAGGGTTTTTCATCCATTATTCACCTGCTTACTCAAGTTAACCATTGAGTCCATATGCTTTATATTTCATACAATTTTCTCTAATTTTTCTTAGATTAAGTATTAAACAAATGGGGTATGTTTTCTGTCTGGGAGCATTACTACACCAATCTCTCTTCCATCCCTATGAAACCTTTACCCCTTATTGTGGAGGAGAGAAATAGACACAAGGAGTGTTGCGTAGGCTATGCTCCCCAACAAAGAACACTTTTCCTAAGCAAATATAACAACTCAAAAACACTTTCATGGGTCAACTAAGACCGATTAAACTTAAAGCGAAACTGCTTGAAACCTGCAGATTTACAGCCTTGTGATCATATATAGATTCACAAGATGGAGAGAGACCATTTTCCTTCTCACTCATCGAGGTAAAGGAAAGAAAAGAAAAGAGATCATGGTGTGGAGGAAATATTTTGCTCTTATTACCTTGTTTAATTGCTTTTGGATATAAAATAGAGACTTGTTATAGAGCATCATGTTATTCGTTGGTTTTACTTCTTATGAAATAATTCTATTTTTTTTTTCCCGGTAAAAGGTCATTTGAAACAATACTATCAAAAATAAAAAATAAAAAAAATTATGAAATAGAATTTATAATACATGTTTACATTTTTTTTTTCTCCCCCTTTTTAAAGTTTCACCCATTGTGCTGTTCATGGACAAAACACTTAGGCCTCGTTTGATAACCATCCCGCTCCCAATTCCTTGATTGCAGGTGGGATTGATTCCTTGACTTTATGGCTACATATGATACAGGAAATGGTGAAATTACTAATCGATCAAAAGATTTTCCACAAGACTTGCAAAGTCTAGTGGACTTAGATGCTAACCGTACTGTTTACTTGAGGAAGTAATGTAATGGAAGAATGATTGCATAATCTTTTCATTGCATTATGCAGGGTCTGTCCTGTTTGTTAAGGGACTTCTCTACCCTTCTTTAGATTTGTCTAAAGGGGGCGGGTGAGGTTGCCTCTTTTTGAATTTCTTATTTTTCTTCAATACACAAAGTAACTTATAAAAAAATAAAAGAAAAAACAATGTTCTGGTATTGATTTCAGAGTAGATTAAGCTCAATATCAGTGTTTGGTATGCAATTGAAAGCTTCAGTTCGAAAACTTCCTTGAAGTTGCGTATATCCTCTAAGAAGCCAAATTGGACAGAGAAAGGCGGGATGGGAAATAATTGAAAAAAAAAAAAAATAGTTGAAATTATTTACATATGAGAGGCGTTATTCAAAGATAGGGAAGACAAGAGAGAGATTTGATACACAGGGAAACATATGAGCGGAGAGAGAGAGAGAGTGTCTGGCGATTCAGTGGGAAGAAGTTCTGGTGAGGATGATGAGGAGGATGGGGTGATCGGGAGGCTCTGGATCGTAGCCCGGTGGTTCCAGAGGGATCGATTCTTGAGAGTGCATAGAAGACTGCAGTGCCCAAGAAGTCTTATGCTAGGGCAGTTGGGATTCCATCTTGGCTTGCAATTGATTCTCTTCTAGAACCGATTCAGGCTGGTAACATAAGGAGAATAGTAATTCTGCAACATAATTACGAGGCAAAGCGGCAGGTTCTTTGATTTGATTCAATAGGTCGGGTCAATTTTCACCTCCTTTCTTTGGATGATTTGCATCAAGAAGTCCGTGAAAATTAGAACTTGAGTCAGGAAGTAATAATGCATCCTTTGTGCAAAGGATATGTGATATTTCAGTTTCATTATGAAGGAGACAAGATGCCTGTTTGGATGCATAGTCCTTTTAAGGACTGGGGATCAATTAATTCGCTTTCAGCATTTGGAAGTCGGATTTCAATATCCATGAGAAGCAAATGTTAACAAAACTCGTTTGGGTTCGCTTTCCTGATCTTCCACTTGAGTATCGGTGTGAAAACATTTTTTTTTTTTCCATTGCCAAAGTAGTAGGGTGTCCTGTGGCGCTAGACAGGATGCACAAGGCAAGGGCTTATGGGGTATTTTGCTAGGGTTCTAGTAGAAGTTGATGCTTCTGAAAGTGCTGCCCGAATCGGATGTGGACTTGGATACTGACCCATCCAGTGATGAAGTGGATGTGGGTAACCTAGTGCAACAAGAGTTGGCCTTGGAAGGGGTCCCCTCAACGGAGAAAGCTTCAATGGGCGTTTCAGTGGCTAGTGTGGTTCGGCAATCTTCTAGACCAAAAAGAATGAAAAAAAGTAACTACAGGTTTTCTGAAAATTCGAGAGGATGGATTTGGAAAAAATAGCGATTGACATTAATCTTGACCAGGGATTCATAGCACGGCAGGTTGGGGAAGGGCCACAGGGGATCGGGGAAGGGGAGAAAACGTAGGGATTTGGTACAATTTTCTTTGTGTTTGTAATTCCATGATTAGTTGATGGAATGGTTGCAGCCTCCATTTGAAGAGCAAGTGTCAGGAGTGTGGATGATCTAAGGATCGACTCTTGTCACACGTGTGTCTCTCTTTCCCCTCTGATTTATCCCCATGTTTTCCTATCATTTCCCCACCCCCTTTCCCCTCCAATTCATTCTCTCCATAGTGCTACGAAATATTACTCTATAGTCCTATATCATTCACCAATTCAACATACCATTATTAAGGTTATGTTTGGAAGTCAAGAAAA
>NC_056558.1:28525853-28541256 GCF_013358625.1 Macadamia integrifolia
TTTGGTTCACGGCCGAGTCTCCCGCCATCAGACCAGGTCTTATGATCCACAAAAGGTTCTGCTCGCTATTAGCGAGACCCCATGCGAGCTCCACTATTTGCTGAGGCGTCATTACCGTGAGGCTCCCAAAGTTCACGTAAACAACAGAACCGGGTTCTTTGGTATTGAGCCAATCAAGACACTCCGGTTCTTCTCTCCACAAATTATACCCGATCGAATCCAAACCGTCATCTTGAATCTGGTTCAGCAGAAGCTGGAGGGGACCAATGCTGTAAACGCGAGGCAACATTACAGTGAGAGCATTCAAAACTTCCTGCTCCAGGGAATCGAAGGTATTTAAAATGAGAGCCGCAGCTTTATGAGCTCTAGCCGCTTCACCCTCGAAAAAGTTGAACAAGATATCGTTTGGATCTGTGGTTCGAATGAAGGTAGGGATATCTCTCAAACGGATGTCTTTCATTCCAGGGATCCAATCAATGGGGGTATCTAAATACCCATTTTCCAAGTAGCTCACATCTGTTACAGTACACATGATAGTTAACATATAGATGATTATGATATTATAGAATATAGAGTGCAGTCCATATCAGGTTCACGTCCAAGAAATTTGAATAATTTGATTGTTATCTCATAATATTTGCTATCTTTGAGAGGTGTAAGGCCTCTTTCCATGAGATGGAGATAGTGCATGAGGGCCAAGAAGCCACATGCGCTCGACGGATAGAACAATATTTCAGGGACTCCAATATCCTGCGCAGCTTGAAGGGTGAAGCTCATGATACCATCAGAGACTATGCAAGTCACTAGAGGGATGTCGGCTGTGGTGTTGAGTTTGGAGAGAAGCTTGCGGAAAGGATCTAAGCAATTGGTGCTTGTAGACTGAGAGAGGGCTGGGACATCTTGGTTGGCATCTATATCAGAAGGTGGGAGACCATCCGGGATAGTATGGAATTGGAAGTCAGGTAAGCCCTTGAGAGAATCAGGGCCTCTTGAGTTGAGTAGGCGTTTGTGATTGAATTCAGTGTTGACGAAGGTGATGTGTGTTGAAATTGTATATTGGCATTCACTTTAATGAGTGTACAATGGTGCTCTTATATAGAGATTACAGTTATTGAGTTATAGACAAACTCTATGTTCACATGTGGAAGACTCAAACTCTAATATTAATGGGGTAGGACTCTATTAACATATGTGAGTAATGGACAGAAAGTCTATTATCACATGTGAGAGTCCTATTCCAACTCTGCTGTCTCATGAGGTAGTCTTGGACTGCAAGTAGTCTCTAGAGTTTGTGCTCACTGAAAATGCCTACAATGTAGGAGAGATTGTTGAGTGTGAGTATGACTCTAGAGGTTGAGTTCGAGTGGGACGCTAACTGTCCTGATACACCCCCTCAAGGTGGGGATTTGAATGGTCGAATCCGCAACTTGTCCCGTAGAAAGGAGAACCGTGTAGAGCTGAGAGCTTTGGTAACGATATCGACTATTTGGTCATGTGTTGAAATGAACTGCACTTGAAGTTCCTTGGAGGCGACTTTATCACGAAGGCGACTTTATCACGAACGAAGTGGAAGTCAATTTCAACATGCCTGGTACAAGCATGAAAGACCGGATTGACCGAAAGGTAAGTGGCCCCAATGTTGTCACACCAAAGAATGGGTGCAATGGGAACAGGGATCCCTAATTCCTCAAAGAGAAAGCGAAGCTAAGTGAGTTCGGTGTAGGCATCGGCCACTGCTTTGTACTCAGACTCGGTGGAGGAGCGTGCAACTGTCTACTGCTTCTTAGAGGGTGGTTCGGGTAGGGGCAGTTCTAGGGTGGCAGGGAGAGGGATGGGGGGGTTTGGGAGTAGGCGGAGGGCTAGGGTGAGGTTGAGGGGTAGGTATGTTAGGTACAATGCCCCACAGGGGAGGGGTAGTAGGAGGGGGTTGGGTTGAGGAGGATGGTGGTGCAGTGTGAAATGGGAAAGTAGATTCGTCAAATCTGACATGGCGAGATATGTAGATACGACGGGTGATGAGATCCATACAACGATAACCATGATGGGAAGGGCTATATCCTAAGAAAACACATGAGGCAGAACGGGGTTCAACCTTGTGATGATTGTAAGGACGGAGCCATGGATAACAAAGGCATCCAAAGATTTTTAGAAAAGAGTAGTCCAGAGAATTGCCGGTAACTAACTGATGGGGGGATTTGTTACCTGTGACAGAGGAGGGCATGCGATTGATGAGAAAGACCGCGGTTTCAAAGGCATAATCCCAGTAAGCCTGGGGAACAGCTGCATGGGATAGTAGGGTAATCCCAGTTTCAGCAATGTGTCTGTTACGACGTTCAACTGTTCCCTGTTGCTCATGAGTATGAGGGTAAGATAACCTGTGTTGGATGCCCAACTTGGCAAAGTAAGATGGGAGAGTACGGAATTCTCCCCCCCAATCAGTTTGAATTGCCTTGATGGAGCGAGAGAACTGACGTTCCACCAAGGCCTGAAAAGTACGAAAGGCAGAGTAAACATCAGACTTCAACTTTAAAGTAGTAAACCAAATATATTTAGTATGGTCATCAACAAATATAACAAAATAACGATTCCCATTTGAAGAAACTGTGGGGTGGGGGCCCATACATCACTAAAAACCAAATCCAAAGGAGAGAAACTACGAGTACTAGTTTCATGCAGTGACAATCTACTAGCTTTGCCCATTTGGCAAACAGAACATAAAAAAGAAGACTTCACGAGCTGATGACCAGGTAACATAAGACGAATGACACGTTCATGAGGGTGCCCTAAACGATGATGCCAGTGACTGAAAGATGAGGCAGAGGCCAGATTGGCATAAGGTGATGCTGGAATGGAATAGAGACCATGCTTACTGTGTCCAGTGAAGAGGGTTTGTTTGGTCTTCAGATCCTTCACAGAAAAAAAGGAAGAGTAAAACTCAAAGTAAACATTATTGTCACAGCAAAATTTCTGAACAGATAACAAAGAACAAGTGAGAGTGGGAATATGTAAAACAGTAGAAAGAGGAAAGGAACAAGAGAGAGAAGAGATGGAAGCAGTGCCTATGTGAGATATAGGAAGGCCCTTACCATTACCAACCATAAGTTGGTTATTACCTGTGTATGGATCATAGGAGGAGAATTGGGTTAAGTTAGGGGTGGAATGGTGGGTGGCTCCAGTATCAGGGATCCAAGAGGTGGTGAAGGATTGTGGTGGTGTGGGGTGAAGGGGTGGAGGCACGATGGTAGGGGGTTGAGAGGTAGGGAAGGGTGTAGTATGGTAGGCGTTGGGTTGAGGTGGTGGCCGATTGTAGGGATGGGGAGGGATAGGTAGAATGGCGGCTCTGGTAGGTCCCTGTGCCAGTAGTAGCAAGTGTTTGTTTGATGATTAGTGCGTCCACAGATTGTGCATGGATTGTGAGCGAATGCATTAGAGCAACCAAATCCACTAGCACGACCACGACCACGGCCTCGGGAGGAGCTTGTACCACGACCACCAGTGGAAGGAGGACCACGACCTTGGTGAGTGACATGGGCTGATGCATCGATGGCAAGATCAACAATGGGAAGGCGTGAGTGGAGAAGGTTCTCGTGACTCATAAGGAGACCATGCATGTCGGTGTAGGAGATGGGCTCCTTTTGTGCCATCATAATGGAGGCAAGGGCTTGATATTTAGTGCGTAGGGCCTGGAAGATGTGGATGTTAAAGTCTTCTGATGGGGGTGGCTTCCCTGCAGCTGCTAGCTCATCGGAGAGATGCTTGGCTCGATGGAGAAACTGAGTAATAGTCTCATCTGGTTTGTGAACCAGATTTTGAAGGGAGACGTTGAGAGACAGAATCCTGGTTGTAGATGGAGAACTGAATGCAGCATGAAGTGCATCCCAAATCTCTTTGCTAGTGGTCCGTCCAACGGCTAAAAAAAAGGCTTCTTCAGAGAGAGAGGCGATGAGAAGGCTCATAATAAAAGTATCTTGTTCACGCCATGCCTTAGCTTTGATAGGGTCTTGAGGGCAACGATTGTCACTGGTGACATAGTCAAAGAGGCGTTGGCCAGTGAGATAAGGTACGACCTGTGTGCGCTAATAAACATAGTTCTTAAATGTGAGCTTTAGAGATATCATATGATGAGCACCAGATAGGGATGTGGGAGGTGGGGATGGTTCGGCTATGGTAGAAGAGGAAAGAGTGTGTTATTGGAGATAGTGGGGTGTGGGTTAAACTATAGGTGAGAGAGGGACGTTGGGCTCTTTCTTCTTCTTCTTTTTTTTTTTTTGCAAAGAAGTTGTAAAGAAGAAGGGGCATAGGCTATTGGAGAGGGGAAAACGTGGGGAGGAGGAGGGTGGTCGGTGGAGCTTTATGCGGCTCTGATACCATGTTGAAATTGTATATTGGCATTCACTTTAATGAGTGTACAATGGTGCTCTTATATAGAGATTATAGTTATTGAGTTATAGACAAACTCTATGATCACATGTGAGAGACTCAAACTCTAATATTAATGGGGTAGGACTTTGTTAACATATGTGAGTAATGGACAGAAAGTCTATTATCACATGTGAGAGTCCTATTCCAACTCTGCTGTCTCATGAGATAGTCTTGGACTACAAGTAGTCTCTAGAGTTTGTGCTCACTGAAAATGCCTACAATGTAGGAGAGGTTATTGAGTGTGAGTATGACTCTAGAGGTTGAGTTCGAGTGGGACGCTAACTGTTCTGATAATGTGGAAGCCTGATGAGCACATTTATGTGTGAAATCTAGGGTAGTAAAGCATGCATTTTACATATTTAGAATGGAGCTACCTTGGGTTTTACTCTCTTTTTGCAGGTTTTATATTTTCAAGGCCTTAAGGACTATCGGGCGCTATATCTTTAATTTTACACGTAAAGAGGTCCTATTTCTTTTTATGGTTGCGAAGAGGACAAAATTCTGAGCAAGATGGACGTGTTCAATTAAAAGTACACATTCATTTGGTCACCCGTACAAATGATTATTCTTTTAGGCCAGAAAAAGAATAATGGATTAGAACTGAACTGAGATGCAGAACCAGCCCATTTGCAATTGTCTCAGAGGTACAAGGAATATTTTAAATGCCAACAAGGATCGATGGACCCCATCCTTAAGTGATTGAAGATTCGTTTTTGGTAACAACAACTACCTAGTGTAGTTGGTGAGCTATGGTGTGCAAAATTCCCTTGCTCACCAAGAGGTCTCAAGTTCGAATCTCATGGTTGTTTTTTTTAGAAGATTTTGTTGAAGATTTCCTGCTTTTCACTCACTTAAAGCACTAAGGGCATGGAGGAGATTTCCACATCAAATTAGAAGCAAGAAAAATTGTGGAAGGGTTCCTGCGCAAGAAGAGAAGGAAAAAAAAAAAAGAAAAAAAAAAGGAGAAATAAAGATTGTCCAAATCTTCTCTCTCCTCCACATCATCACCAAAATATTGTCCACACAAAGCAAGAAGAAAATCGTCCCTTGGAGGGAGAAAAAGAAGAGAAATAAATTAGAAAAAAAAGGAAAGAAAATAAGCAAAAAAATTATAGGAAATTTCTCCAAGTTTATTTCTCTCTTCTCTCTCCTCCATCTTAGTACTTTTGGTCTCAAAAGATCTCACAATCAATTGTGGGTTTCTCTCTTTTAGGAAAGAGAAATTTGTCACCCTACCTCCCCATTCCCTATAAATACAACTCATGTAAGAGGAGAGGAGACAATTCATTATTCTTCTAGTTTTTTTTAGTTGCTCTCTCTCTCCCTCTCTCACTCTTTAGTTTTAGTTCTTCTCTATTTTTGCTTTAATCACTTTTGTAATAGTTTTTTTTATTTCAATTAATGCAAGCACTCTTTTATTTTTATTCAGCCCTTTTATGTTTATGATTTATGCAATTGAGTTGTAATTTTTTAAGTTATAGTTCTAGGCTTAGATCTAGGTGACAAGATCACGAGCCGTGGAGCAATTTTTTTTTTCAAGATTTGTTTTCTCTAGTACTAGAAATTTCAGATTTGGTTTATTCCAGATCTGGTTTTTAGTACTGGTAGTATCTCAAATCGATCAAGTTTTCAGTTCAAGGGTTGAAGTTCAAGTAAGTAGGCTCCTTCAGTAGTCTTCTCTCCGCCCTCTCATTCCCTCTTCTGACTACCCTTTTTTTCTTAATTTAGGATTTTTATTTTCAGTCGTTACATTATTGCTATCCCTTTCCCCCAAGGTTCATGGCTAGGGTATGTGTTGGTTTTGCCCCTCCTAGCCATAGAACTAACAATTTATTGCTTTTATTTTAATTGTCTCCCTTTCCCTAAAGCCAAGTAGAGTAACCCTTGTAAGAGTGACTCTCTGGTCAAGTAGGAAAGCTCATATTATGATGCATCCCTCGGGCTAAGTAGAGAAAGCTACTTGTGAGTCTCTCTCTAGCTTTATCCCCTTTCTTTTACTTTATTTTTATTTTAGCACTTTTTTCCTTTATTTATTTATTTATTTTTAATTGCATGGGTTGTTTATTTTCAGTTATTTATTTATTTAATTTTAATTACGTGGCTTGCATCTTTAAATTCTTAGATGACGAATGGTTAGGATGTTATTTTAGATACATATGTTTAGGACGGTAATTAGAATTAGATCACAACCATTAATCAGTTAACTTTCGCATTATTAAAAGAAATAAAAAAATAAAGTGGTTGTTCTCCCTGTGTTCGACCCGTAGCTACACTGATCCGTACGCTTGCGGTTACATTTTAAATCTCAAACAAGTTTTTGGCGTCGTTGCCGGGGAGACAGTTCCATGTTATTTTTCACTTTCTTTTGGTAAATCGGAGTGCTTTGTTTGCTTTGTTTTATATTTTTTCCTTTTCTTTTATTGAATTCCTGAGAAGAACAACTTGCAATAATAGTTGTATCAGTGGAGGTCGCCATGCCTCACAGTATGATAAAGACAGGTTTCGCCCTGTAGCAGTACCTCAGGAATTGACCTGAGCAACCCCGGATCCCTGCCGGTAAGCTCCCAAAAAGCCAAAAAAAAAAATCAAAAAAATCAAAAAAATCAAAAAATCATTAAAAAAAAAGTTTTGCTATCCATTCTTTTGTGCTTTTCTTACTTTAGTTGTGGGTAGTTTTCTATTACATGAGTGTTAAGTGGGTACGCAATACTAAGAATCGGATAAAAAGAAGAGATCCAACAAGTAGTGACCCTATACGTTTGCCCTCTTTAAAACTCTTCAATATGGGAGACCAACAGCAAAACCCTTCACCTAAATCTTTGAAAGATAGGTTCTACCTTGCTAGAACAGCCCAACCTTCTTGCATAGTTCTACCACAAGCCCAGGGCAATAATTTTGAACTCAAATCTCAATACATCCCTATGTTGCCCCACTTCCATGGGTTGACCTCTGAGGATGCATACCTATTTCTAAGGGAATTTGAAGAGGTATGTGTTCTAATTAAGATCCAACAGCTTTCTGATGATGCTGTTAAGCTTAGGTTTATCACTTTTGCATTGAAAACCAAGCTAAGAAGTGGTTGTACGGGTTACCCACAAATTCCATAACCTCATGGGAACAGTTCACAGTTGTCTTCCTTAAGAATTTTTTCCCAACTCACAAGAGCAATAAGCTTAGAAGTGATATCCTTCAGTTTAGGCAAAAGCCTAGTGAGTCATTTTCCAAACTTATGGAGAGATTCAAGGATCTACTCCAAGAATGCCCTCACCATGGCCTAGACCTATGGCATTTATGTCAAATAATTTATGAGGGTATTGATTACCCAACTAAACAAATGATAGAGTCTATGTGCCCTGAGGGAGTCACATCCTTTACAGATGAAGGAAAGGCATGGGAATTCTTACTTGACTTAGCTGACAAAACCCGTGAGTGGGAATCAACCCAAGAGAGTGAAAGAACTATAGGAGGAAAAGGATATTTTGTGGATGGGATAGTAGCCAAGGAAGCCCATTTGGATAGCCTAATCAAGAGGATTGAGGCTATTGTTCCTAGAGAGCCATCATCAATCAATTTGGTTAAGATTTGTGCTTGGTGCCAGTCCCCTGGACATATCATAAAAGAATGGCCCAACACTTCTGGGGGCACTTCTAATGATAGTGTTAACGCCTTATACCAGAATAATCCATATAGTAATACCTACAATCCAGGATGGAGAAATCACCCAAATTTCTCTTGGAATCAGGGCAACCAAGCAGGGCCTTCCAATTTCCATAATCAAGGTCAACCTGGACTCCAAAGGCCTCCCTTTGCACAACAATCTTTTTCTCAAAATACTTTTCCTATGTCAAATGTAGGACCTCAGGCTAGTTTTCCTAGGGCCCCTCTCCTATCATCTTATCAGCAACCCCCTGGGTTTACCAACACTGGAGAGGCAAGTAGAATAAGTGACTTGAAAAAAAATATGGCCCTCCTCATGACAAGCCATCAAAATCTTACGAGAGAACTCACTCAAGTTGTCTCAATTATGCGTGAGAGGGAGAAAAGAACTTTACCCAGTCAACCAGAGCCTAACCCTAGGCATCATCAGCCTGTTAGTTCACAAACATCAACTAATGCACCACTGAATATAGTACAAGGTCAGACCCAACAAGGGCTCTCTAACCAATGTAATGTTGTTTATGCCTTTAGGAGTGGTAGAGAGTACTTACAGAGGGTTCCTAAATCTTCCTCATCTATTACTCATGTTAACTCTCCTTCAGTTGAGGACACAAGTGTGCCTCTTGTTTCAGGTTCGTCTGATGAACCTAAAGATTTTTCTGAAACTAAAGATGATTTGGTTGAGGAAACCAAAAATGATTCTTCTGAACAGGGGCAAATCCCTAACAATCCTTATGTTCATCCTGTCCCATTTCCTAATCGCTTGGTAAACAAAAGGAAGACTGCTTCCATGGACAAAATTTTAGAAGTCTTCAAAAAGGTAGAAGTGAACATCCCTCTTTTGGATGTCATATCCCAGATCCCCGCCTATGCAAAGGTACTGAAAGATTTGTGTACTCACAAACGTATCACTAGTGTGCCCAAAAAAAGCGTTATTGGCAGATAACATTAGCTCCATAATTACTCAGCCTATAGCAGCCAAGTATAAGGATCCAAGGAGCCCTACCATATCTTGTGTCATAGGCAACACCTACATTGAGCATGCTTTACTTGACATTGGCGCAACTGTGAATCTTTTACCTTACTATGTGTACAAACAACTAGGATTGGGAGAATTGAAAGCCAATGTAACTACTCTTCAGTTGGCAGATAGGTTTGTTAAGATTCTTAAAGGGATGGCTGAGGATGTCTTACTAAAGGTGGGGGAATTTATTTTCCCTGCTGATTTCATTGTGTTAGATACCAAGCCCTTCTCAACCAAGGATGAGATCCCAATAATTCTAGGAAAACCATTCTTGGCTACCAGTAATGCATTAATCAACTGCCGGAATGGTTTCCTAAGGTTATCTTTTGGCAACCAAATTGTTGAGTTTAACATGTTTAGGATAGGTAAGCAACCACATATGGAAGAAGAGATCAATATACTCGAGGATTTTCTGGATTTTAATATACTTGAGGATTTTCTGGATTTTTCTGATGATTTAATTACCAACTTTGATATTGATTTTGATTCAGAATTCCAAGAGTGTATGGATGAGTTGGATGATGATAGTGAAAATTTCTTTTCTGAAGTCTTGAGTCTTCACACACTTGTGGAGCCCTTAGGACCCCTTTCCAATTCCATTCCCAAACCTTCCATAGTTGAGCCCCCTAAGCTAGATCTTAAGGAGTTGCCATCTAATTTGAGGTATGCTTTCCTAGGGCCTGACCAGACTCTTCCTGTAATAATTTCTTCAAATTTGACTTCTAGCCAGGAAGAGGAGCTACTTAAAGTGTTAAAAGACAATAAGGAAGCCTTAGGTTGGACCATGGCTGATATCAAGGGTATAAGCTCTTCTATTGTGCAACATTATATACATCTTATGGAGGATTCCAAACCATCCACGGAACCCCAAAGAATAACTAACCCAGTGATGATGGAAGCCATTAAGAAAGAGATCCTAAAGTGCTTGGATCATGGAATAATTTATCCTATTTTTGACAGCCAATGGGTAAGCCTAGTTCACGTAGTGCCTAAGAAGTCTGGGGTGACTGTAGTTCCCAATGCCAATAATGAACTAATTCCAACCCATGTCCAATCAGGGTGGAGAGTGTGCATAGACTACAGAAAACTTAACGAGGTAACCTGGAAGGACCACTTCCCATTGCCATTCATTGATCAGATGTTAGAGAGGTTAGCTGGACATGAATACTATTGTTTTCTTGATGGATATTCTGGCGATAACCAAATCCCAATTGCTTTAGAGGACCAACATAAGACCACTTTTACATGCCCATATAGAACATTTGCTTATAGGCGTATGCCCTTTGGGCTTTGCAATGCCCTTGCTACGTTCCAACGATGCATGATGAGCATCTTTTCTGATATGGTCAAAAAATTCTTAGAAGTATTTATGGATGACTTTTCAATTCATGGAAATTCCTATTTTGAATGTCTTCATCATCTTTCCCTAGTTTAGAAAAGGTGCATATCTAAGAATTTGGTTTTGAATTGAGAGAAATGCCATTTTATGGTTAAATCTGGTATTGTTTTAGGCCATGTAATATCCAAGGAGGGAATTAAGGTAGATAGAGCCAAAGTGGATTTAATTAATAATTTACCACCTCCTCAATCTGTTAAGGATGTTCGGTCCTTTTTAGGGCATGCAGGCTTCAACAGAAGGTTTATTAAGAACTTTAGTCAGTTAGCCCGACCTCTCACCTCATCACTTGCCAAAGATCAGAATTTTGAGTTTTCTAAAGAGTGCCTAGAATCCTTCAAGCAACTTAAGAAGGAGTTGACCAATGCACCCATTGTTCAACCATTTGTTTGGACTGAACCTTTTGAACTGATGTGTGATGCTTCGGATTTTGCCATAGGAGCAGTTTTGGGTCAAAGGATTAATAAGTTGCCCACTGTCATTTATTATGCTAGTAGGACCTTAAATGATGCACAACTCAATTATACAACCACTGAAAAAGAATTTTTAGCTGTTGTGTTTGCATTAGAAAAGTTTTTGTCTTACTTAGTTGGTTCACATGTGGTGGTGTATACTGATCATTCTACCCTCAGATACCTAGTTCAGAAGAAGGATGCCAAAGCCCGTCTCATTAGGTGGGTTTTACTTTTGTAAGAGTTTGATTTAGAAATTAGGGATAAGAAAGGAGTTGAAAACCTAGTTGCAGACCATTTATCCCGGCTTCCCAATTCCTTGACTGTTGATTCTCCAGTCAACGAGAACTTTCCAGATGAACAATTATTTGCAATGTCCAGTGAACCATGGTTTGCTGACATTGTCAACTTCTTAGTTTCAAGTGTGACTCCGGATCACTGGTCCACTCAAGATAAGTATAGGTTTCATTCCCAAGTTAAGCACTTTTTCTGGGATGATCCTTATTTGTTTAAGATATGTTTAGATCAGATTATCCGACGAGGTGTTTCTGATCATGAGCAACATTCCATTCTCTCTTTTTGTCATGATCATGCATGTGGTGGACACTTTGGACCTAAGAAGACTGCCGCAAAGGTTCTCTAATGCGGATTTTATTGGCCCACTCTTTTTAGAGATACTTTTGATTTTTACAAGGCTTGCCCCGCCTACCAGTCTTTTGGCCGTATCAATAAAAGGAACATGATGCCTCTCAACCCCATTTTAGTAGTTGAGATCTTTGATATTTGGGGCATCGATTTTATGGGACCATTCCCTAATTCCATTGGGAATTTGTACATATTTTTGGCCGTTGATTATGTTTCTAAATGGATAGAGGCCATACCTTGTAAATCTAATGACCACAAAGTGGTGGTCCAGTTTCTCAAAGAGAACATTTTTTCCCGCTTTGGTGCACCACGTGCAATAATTAGTGATAAGGGTACTCATTTTTGTAATCGGCCTTTTGAGGCCCTAATGAAAAAGTATGGGATCACCCATAAGTTATCTACCCCTTATCACCCCCAAACTAGTGGCCAAGTGGAGGTGTCTAATAGGCAGATCAAACAAATCTTGGAGAAAACTGTTAATCCCAACCGTAAGGATTGGTCCCTTAGGCTCATTGATGCCTTGTGGGCCCATCGTACTGCATTCAAGACCGACCTTGGTCAGTCTCCCTATCGTTTGGTGTATGAGAAAGCTTGTCACTTACCAGTTGAGTTGGAGCATAAGGCCTTTTGGGCCATCTAGAAGCTCAACTTTGATTTGTCTGATACGGGAATTCATCATAGACTCCAACTATCTGAGTTGGAGGAACTTAGGAATGATGCCTATGAAAGTTCTAGGATTTACAAGGAAAAGACCAAAGCTTTCCATGATAAGCACATTCTGCGCAAATCTTTTGCAATTGGTGATAAGGTTTTATTGTACAGCTCTCGATTGCATCTTTTCCCTGGTAAGCTTAGATCCCGATGGGATGGCCCATTTATTGTCCATAATGTATATCCCCATGGGGCTGTGGAGATTTTGAATCCAGGAACAGGGGTAATTTCGAAGGTTAATGGTCAGCGTTTGAAACCGTTCTTTGAGTTTCTTAATACTAGTAGTGAAGAGGTCATGGATCTCCATGAACTTCTTTACACTGATGACTAACTTTTAATCAGGTATGACCCCCTTGCATTGTCTTTGCTTTTAATTCTTTCCATGCATTGAGGACATTGCATGACTTAAGTGTGGGGGAGGGAAACCAGTTTTTGTTTTTTTTTTCCACTTTGTTTTATTTGTTTTTCTTTTTGTTTTTGTCATACTTTGGCTTTTGGCTAATGATCATACCATTTGGTTGCTTGATGTATGAAAATAAAAGTTTTGACTAAGGTACCCATTTTGAACGTATAAAAATCCTGTTGAGAAGAAAGAAACAAGCCTCTGTCTTGAGATGGGACTTTCTTTTGAAAAATAAGAGACCCCTGTTTTATGGTGATGGACCATATGTAAGTCTGTGGGTTCCTTGTACTTTTGATTTGGAGTTGAGGCCTTCTTTTTAATTTGGCATGGGTTGACAAATGCACAATTTTAAATGAAATGTGAAATGTGGTATAAAGAAGAATAAGAGTTGATTCCCTTAGAACTAGACAGGGCATTGCGCCTCAGGAAGCGTGGTGTCTTGATCAAAATTCCTTTGGGAGGAAACTTCTGAAGTAACTCTAGCATCACTGCCTTTGTGGGCATATGCAAAAAGCGAAGCTACATAGTAACTTGGGTGTCTGGTGTTTGCTCCACCATGTCATTCAAGCCAAAAGTAGTGGAGTAGAATAGAGTTTATTAGTGAAAAAAAAGGAGAAAAAAATGTGCAAATGTCATTATTACTTGGTAACATGTTTGGTCAAAAACACTCCAACGCCTTAGTCATTGGTTCCCTATTTCTTCACAAGTGGTTTTGCCTTAAGATAAGGATGTTTTGGAAGAGACGAGGTGAGTTCCAAATTAAGAAATATGCTAGTGCCTGGAATTGATAAAGGGTAATAAAAGTTCAAGTGTGGGGGTCCCTTGTAAGAGAAATTATCTTTGCTCCGGATCGGTATGAGCCTTACCTTTAGCCAAGGTTGGGATTTGTTTATTCTGAATTTTGGGTGTATATTCACTGCAAATACCCACGAGACACAACTCGTCCACTAAGGGTGACCTAGGGGTTTAAAGGTTTGTTGCACATGCTAAGTGCAACCGTGATTCCTAGGAAAGTGAGTTAGGTTTTTTTGTCTTTATTCTTTTTCTTTTTGTTTTGCTCGAGGACTAGCAAAGTCTAAGTGTGGGGGAATTCTGATGAGCACATTTATGTGTGAAATTTAGGGTAGTAAAACATGCATTTTACATATTTAGAATGGAGCTACCTTGGGTTTTACTCTCTTTTTGCAGGTTTTATATTTTCAAGGCCTTAAGGACTATCGGACACTATATCTCTAATTTTACATGTAAAGAGGTCCTATTTCTTTTCATGGTTACGAAGAGGACAAAATTCTGAGCAAGATGGATGTGTCCAATTAAAAATACGCGTTCGTTTGGTTACTCGTACAGGTGATTATTCTTTTCAGGCCAGAAAAAGAATAATGGATCAGAACTGAACTGAGATACAGAACCAGTCCATTTGCAATTGTCTCAGAGGCACAAGGAATACTCCAAATGCCAACAAGGATCGATGGACCACATCCTTAAGTGATTGAAGAGTCGTTTTTGGTAACAACAACTACCTAGTGTAGTTGGTGAGCAATGGTGTGCAAAATTCCCTTGCTCACCAAGAGGTCTCAAGTTCGAATCTCATGGTTGTTTTTTTTAGATAATTTTGTTGAAGATTTTCTGCTTTTCACTCACTTAAAACACTAAGGGCATGGAGGGGATTTTCACATCAAATTAGAAGCAAGGAAAATCGTGGAAGGGTTCCTGCGCAAGAAGAGAAGAAAAAAAAAGGAAAGAAAAAAAAAGGGAGAAATAAAGATTGTCCAAATCTTCTCTCTCCTCCACATCATCACCAAAGATTGTCCAAATCACACAAAGGAAGAAGAAAATCGTCCCTTGGAGGGAGAAAAAGAAGAGAAATAAATTAGAAAAAAAAAGGAAAGAAAATAAGCAAAAAAATTATAGGAAATTTCTCCAAGTTTATTTCTCTCTTCTCTCTCCTCCATCTTAGCACTTTTGGACTCAAAAGATCTCACAATCAATTGTGGGTTTCTCCCTTTTAGGAAAGAGAAAATTGTTACTCTACCTCCCCATTCCCTATAAATACAATTCATGTAAGAGGAGGAGAGACAATTCATTCTTCTTCTAGCTTTTTTTAGTTGCTCTCTCTTTCTCTTGTTCTCTCTTTAGTTCTAGTTCTTCTCTATTTTTGTTTTAATCACTTTTGTAATAGTTTTTTTTTGTCAATTAATGCAAGCACTCTTTTATTCTTATTCAAACTTTTTATGTTTATGATTTATCCAATTGAGTTGTAATTTTTTAAGTTATAGTTCTAGGCTTAGATCTAGGTGACAAGATCACGAACCGTGGAGCAATTTTTTTTCAAGTTCAAGCATTGATTCAAGTAAGTAGGCTCTTTCAATAGTCTTCTCTCCCCCCTCTCATTCCCTCTTCTGACTACCCTTTCTTTCTTAATTTAGGATTTTTATTTTCAGTCCTTACATTATTGCTATCCCTTTCCCCCAAGGTTCATGGCTAGTGTATGTGTTGGCTTTGCCCCTCCTAGCCATAGAACCATCAATTTATTGCTTTTATTTTAATTATCTCCCTTTCCCTAAAGCCAAGTAGAGTAACCCTTGTAAGAGTGACTCTCTGGTCAAGTAGGGAAGCTCATATTATGATGCATCCCTCGGGCTAAGTAGAGAAACCTACTTGTGAGTCTCTCTCTAGCTTTATCCCCTTTCTAT
>NC_056558.1:28541285-28625058 GCF_013358625.1 Macadamia integrifolia
TTATTTATTTATTTTAATTGTGTGGGTTGTTTATTTTCAGTTATTTATTTATTTAATTTAATTGCGTGGCTTGCGTCTTTAAATTCTTAGATGACGAATGGTTAGGACGTTATTTTAGATACATATGTTTAGGACGGTAATTAGAATTAGATCACAACCATTAATCGGTTCACTTTCGCATTATTAAAAGAAAAAAAAATAAAGTGGCTGCTCTCCCTGTGTTCGACCCGTAGCTACACTGATCCGTACGCTTGCGGTTATATTTTAAATCTCAAATAATCATCTTATAAGGTATTACACTAGTTCTTCCCTTTTAGTACAGTAGGAAGAGACGAAAACTTTTACACAATCTTTTAAGGATAAGAGAATCCGTACAGATCCCTTTTATAGGTAGAGAGGTACCTTAAAATCTCCTTTAAGGTAGAGAGACACCTTACACTCTTTTAAGGATAAGAAGATCTTTACACAAGCCTAATTACATTCTAAGACTTAATGTAAAACAGAAAAGTAGAGATAGTGGAATAAAGAGGGTTATCTCTGATGTGGTGCAAATGATGAGTATAATAGTGAAATAAATGCACCTTATGGAAGTCTTCACTAAGTCCTTTGCTTGCACAGTGAGAATTTTGATGGAGATCTTGAGCTTCACTTATGGTGGAATGATGAGTCACAAGCTCAAGCAATAGTGAATACCTTTATGACTTTGAATGCTCTTAATGATCATAATTAATTAGTATTGAATTAAAAGCATCATAGGTATTTATAGGTGCGGTTAGGTGGTCATTTTAGGCAGCAAATCAGGCTCTAACTGTCATATTCTGAGTCCATCGGTCGACTGCCATCGGTAATCGATCGACCGCCAAGAGCCGTTAAGAAAAAAATATAGCCGTTGGAGCTCTTTCAGGCAGCCATCGGTCGATCGGAGGTTTCAGTAGGTCGACCGCCTACGGCATCGGATAGTGCCGGTCGACCAGGCTTTCCATCTAGTCGACCGCCCGTAGGCTCTGTCCAGCTTTGATAGACTTTTGTCATACTGACCAGTAGTCAGTGTTTTGGTCACATCTTTTTAGTTCGATTTCGAATTGACTTGATACCAGTTGCGTTGGAATCGTGACTTGATTTCCTACAACTTTAATGAAGGGTTCATCTCCCGATACCGATATTTAGAATATAAAAAATACCCTTGAGTTAGGTCTTTATGATTTTCACAGAATATCCCGAAAACATATGTTTCATAATATGTTCAACACCACCTAAGGACTTTTATGCTTGGTCAAGGGATGTCCTAAGGTCATTCTAGTATGATGTTATGCAATGCATGATGTGTATGCACATATATATCTGGAATGTACAAGTTACAACTGAAGACCCTAAGCTATCCTAGAAATCTTCATTTTGACTTGAAACTTGGAGTCTTCATCATCACTTGATGCTCCCACTCTTGACACTCCATCTTCTATGCTTTTTTATTGTGCTTTCATATCTTGTCTTTTGTCTCTTGACTTGATGTCTTCAAATCTACTTGGCTTGGTGACACCTTCTATGCTAGGAAATACTTAGCAATCATAGTTAAAGCCCATTGTTTATTTGTTATTATCAAAACATACATAAGAGTTTGAGCATATTCCCAACAAAAACTAAAGAATGGGTAACATGTCCTTTTTCCTATATCTAATGGTTTACATATTTTTCATATGACCAATCAGATAATCCACGTGACAAAAAGCAAAAAAGCAAAGGCAAAGGGAATTCGAGTGACGTCTTGAAACCCTCGTCACCAGTTGGAAGCGGTAGTGCGGCACTGATTCAAAGTTTCACCGGCTGCTTACTTAATTGGCTAACAAGTCGACGATAATCGAAACGGAAAATGATAGTCTACGGCCTGTTGCTCTCAGTTGAAGCAATAAACGATTTGGCAACTTTACACTAAAAAATAAAAAAGAAAAAAAAAAAAAAAAAAAAAAAAAAAAAAAGAAAGAAAGAAAGAAAGAAAGGAAAGCAATTCAGACGAAATGCCTCTTTTATCCTCTGATCTTTGTATAGAGATCTCATTTTTCCTTTCTGGATCTTGACTGAAGTGATCAATCACATGGCATCTAATCATTTCTTTTCCTATGATGATTATCACAAATCATGTGGACCTCTTTAACCTTTTTCTTTATTTAAAATTTTCATGGATCGAATCTTTGTGTTTTGTCAAGGGTCTCTTTCTCTCTTTTATGCTCTTGGATTCTAGCGGCTTGTAGTTCCGTTTCCATGAGGTTCATGCCCTCGCCACCTGCGTCCACCTCCTTTGCGTCGCTGATATCGATGGAATGGCAGACGTTGCGTCACGTTTTTTTAAATAAGAAAGAGAACAAAAACATAAAATAAAATTATGACACTTGCAAAAAAACGACATAACCCAAAGAGAGATAATGAATATAAGACGGAAAAGGATAAACAGTGGTTTTCTCTATCCTTTCCCGCAATTAAGGCTTTACCTTTTTTGAGTTCAGAAAAGAAGGAATAACTGACGGCGTTGGGTTCACAATCTTGATTTTAGTCGAACGAAAGAGTGGATGTGTTTTAGATTCTGAGAGAGAGAGAGAGAGAGAATCATTTTCTAGATTATTAAGTTCTAATTTAAGGGTTTTGGTGAAATTTTTATGGGTCAGTAATTATAGACTGGGGTTTCTGATAGATGCTTTTTGTGACTACGAAATCGTTAAATTTGGTGTCTTTTCAAGAGGAAGATAATCAAAATTTTCACTTGGCAGATTCAAAGGAACAGGAGGTTCTGATTTCGACGGGTTAGATTGCAAATTTTAGATTTCTTTTAATTATTGAAACCCAAATTCTCTGGATTCAGATCATCAGCAGAAGTAAAAAAAAGAGGAGAATCTAATCTATACCTAGTATTCTTCTGTGTGAGTGTGGGTGGGTGGCCATGGAAAAACAGAAGAGCTTCGGTGGGGTGGTCATGGAGAAGCAGAAGAGCTTTCGAGGGGTAATGGAGAAACAACTGAGCTTACGTGGGGTGATGGAAAAACAGAAGAGCTTTCGCATAGCAATGGATAAGCAGCAAAGCTTTCGTGACAGGAGGAAGAGCAGAGAATCTCCGGGAAAAAGGGGGGACTCCGAGTTTCATCTGGCTGCTCGAACTGGGAATTTAACCAAAGTCAAGGAGATCATCCTTCAGGGGAGTGACAGTGGCATCTTGAATGATTTGCTACTTAGGCCAAATCTGGATGGGGAGACGGCTCTGTACACTGCAGCCGAAAACGGTCATGTCCTACTTGTTAAGGAGCTCTTGAAGCATTTAGACCTTGAAACTGCTTCTCTTTCAGCCAAGAATGGTTTTGATGCATTCCATGTTGCAGCCAAGCAGGGTCATATTGGTAAAATTCCTATTTGCCATCCTTGTCTCCAGCATTTCCCCCTCTAGTAATTTAATGTGCTACTTTTAACCTGCATCATTGTGCCATATATATATATAAGCAGGGTCATATTGGTAAAATTCCTATTTGCCATCCTTGTCTCCAGCATTTCCCCGTAATTTAATGTGCTACTTTTAACCTGCATCATTGTGCCATATATATATATATATATATATATATATATTAATTATACATTGGCAAGAAAGTTCCTGCGTATATTTACTTGTTTGCTGGGTCTGTGAAATGAAAGAAACCTAATAAGTTTTTCTATATGCTATTGCCCATCACAGTTTTCACTGCTATTGAACTACCTAGAATGAAGTGTGGAAGATGTCCTATGTTATGGTTTTGATGTTTATAGGAATTTATGAGGTTTCCTCTTTTAAAGTGCATAAAACTACAGGTCTACTCCAAAGAAGGGGGTAAGGTTGCATACATTTGCCTCTCCTAGAATCTGTAGTAGCGGGAGCCTCGTGCACTGGGGTGCTCTTTTTTTCCCTCCTCTGCTTAGTGATGTGTGAAAGAAATATGAGCAGAGATATGTTTGATGTGTCTGCTTCTGCTTGTCCTTTGCTCTGCATAGTGATATGTTGATCTATTTGATGTGTTTGCCTCAACTATTTTTGTGGTTGAAAAGTCAGAACTGTCACATTCTCCAGTTTCCCTAGCTCTATGTTACTATGTGGGTTAGTAAATTGGGATCCAGGATTGCTAGTAAATTCACATGGAATAATGGAAAATTCTTTGATATGTGGGCCTCCCATAGTATTTTTTGGATCATGTGAATAATCCTTGGAATTCCTAGATTAAGGATAGATCTTGTCCACTTCCATTTTTACTCAAAAACTAAAATCGGTCAAGCTTGCCTTGAAAACTTGGAACAAGAGCACTATTGGTAACATTTCTGAGGGGGTTAAGGATTGTAAAACTCTTCTTTTTGTTGTCCAAACTAGACTACAAGCTGACCCTCATAATCTCTTTTGGACTCATGAGGAAAAAGTGTTGTCCTCTAGATTAGTTCCCTTCTGCATCAATAAGAGATTATTTTTTAGCAGAAATCCAGGACCAAGTGGTTGACTCCTAGTGACTTCCAACACTGCTTTTTTCCATAAATCTATTAGGGCTAGACATAGTCATAATTCAGTTTACCGACTGAGATATTCTGAGGATGATCTTTCGTCCATCCTGGATCAGATTATATCGACTTTTGTCAATCATTTCTCCAATAAGTTCAACCCATCCTTTCTCCCACCCCTTGCTCCAATTCTGGAGAATCTGTAGTTCTTTAAGGTCTCTCCAGACTATAGAAGAGTGCTTCCTCCATCCCTTCTGATGATGAAATTCTTTTGCTGTCAAATCCCAAAAGTTTGTGAAAGCTCCAGTTCCTGATGGTTTCAGTTTTGGTTTTTTCTAGGCTGCTTGGGACATTATTAAGGAGGAACTGGTCAAAGCTGTGTGTAGTTTCTTTTTCAATCCACAAAAGATTAGCTGTATTAATCAAACTTCCCTTTTCTTTGTTCCCAAGCTCATAGGGGCTGATCATGTTTCCTTCTTTTGTCCCATCTCTTTTGCTAACCTCCTATACAAATTTATTGCAAAAATCATTACAAATAGGCTTAAGGTAGTTAATGATGATCTTGTGAGCTATGATCAGGCAGCTTTTATCCCTGGAGAGGAATATTATAGACAATATCCTTCTATGCCATGAAGTTGTTAGAGGCTTAGATAAGAAAAATCATTATCCTTTTGTTCTCCTTAAGTTGGACATTCATAAGGCCTTGACTCCATTAGATGTGACTATATTTATCAGATCCTTGAGAGAATGGACTTTCCTCCTAATTTCATTCGTTGGATTCGTTGTTGCATCTCTTCCCCTCGCTTCTCTATTCTTGTTAATGGGTCCCCTCATGGCTTCTTCAACTTTAAAGTCGATATTCGTTAGGGTTATCCCATCTCGTCCTTGCTTTTCTCCATTAAGATGGAAGGTCTCTCTAAAATGCTTGCATCTAAAACTGAGGATGATTCCATTCAATCCATCCTTAAGTGTAAGGCTTTGAAGATCACCCATCTCTCCTTTTCTGATGACCTTATGATTTTTGCAAAGGAAAACCTTTAGTCAGTGATTGGCATCTCTGAAGCCCATTTCTCCTCTAGAATGTCTGGTCTTCATATTAATCCTTAAAAATCTCTCTTTCATTAGGGGTGTTTCTGAGTCTTTGAAGGCTCAATTAAATAAGTGACATCATAGTGTTCCCTGAAGGTCAGCTTCCTATTACCTTCTCTGGGCTAGCTTTTGATTTCTTTGAAGCTTTCTTCCCATCACTGCTCTCCCATTCTTGATAGGCTCCATAAGAGACTTCAACTTTGGAAGGGTAAGATTCTTTTATTTGCAGTTCGTTTGGAGCTTATTAGATATGTCATGCAAAGTTCTTATATATATTGGTTGGGATTGGACTCCTTGCTGCTATCTCTTTTAAGATTGACCCTTATGCCAATTTTCTTTGAAAGGGTAAGGATAACACTAAATTTCTTCATCCTTTGAGTTGGGCCAAGGTTTGTCTTCCCGAAAATGAGGGAGGTCTGGGTCTTTGTAGATTTAAAGATGTTAATATTGCTGGCATTGTTAAACTTATCTAGAAAGTGGCTTAAAAAAAGACCATTTGAGTTTATCCCAAATAACTCAAAACTGAGTCTATTTGGACTACCACATGCTCTGCAGATGTCTCCTAGGCATGGAGGAAAATTCTGAAATACTCGACATTGCCTTTGATTATATGAAATCTTCCATTGATGATGGTTCTAATAATTATCTTTGGTTCGATAATTGGCATCTTGATGGGGTTCTAATTTTTAAATACGGTGATAGAATTAGATATGATATGGGATCAGATAGGTTGGCTAAAATGTCTTCTATTCTTCGAGATGGCGTCTGGGATCTTGGTCCTGTTACTTCAAATGCTTTGATTGAGATGTGGAACAAATTACTAAGGATTCAGTTGAGACCTAAGGGTAGTGGCGACATGATCCTATGGATTTTTAATTCCTCTTGTTGCTTTACCTCAACTTTTGCTTGGAATTTGGTTTGTTTTATTTCTCTAGTTGTCCTGTGGTACAAAATTGTTTGGTTCTCCTATGCTAATTCACAATCTGGAGAGCTATAACCAGTAATCTTCCCACTTATGACTTTCTTATGCATAAAAATATATCTATTCCTAATTATTGCCTATGTTGGAATTCCCTTGAAAGCCTTGAGCACTCGTTTTTTGAATGTCCTTTCTCCAAGTTGGTTTGGGGAAGCATTCTTCGAAATCTTTGGTCGAGTCTTAGAATTATTCTTCTATTTGAAAGAGAATGGAAATGGATTTTAAATGCTTTTAATGGTAAAACTATTTGTGATCATCTTGGCAAGTTGGCTTTTAGTGCAGCATTATATCATATTTGGTGGGAAAGGAACAAAAGAAGATGGAATACCAATTCAGGTACTCTGCAGCAGATTCGGGATGCTATTACTTTTGATGTGAGGAATAAAGTTCTACACAATCACGCTGTTTGCGTGAACAAGGAGTTGTAAATAATCAGCACAGGAGTCTTGATTAATGAGCGAATGAGCAATCAGAAAGAAATCGTAACTAATGAGCAACTATGCAATCCAGAGATTCTCAATCAAGAGCATGTTCTATTACGCTTCTTCTTGGGACCTACCTCTCTTCTCTCCTCCCCCTTAGTTTTGTTGTATCTTCCCTCTTGTGTTCCCCTCCCCCCCCCCTCAATTTTCTTGTATCTATCTCTTTATTTTGGTTTGTTTCTGCCTCCTTTTTTAATTTTATCCCTCCCGTCTTTTCCTTGTTTCTCCCCCCTATTTGCTTTGTCCCCTCTCTTAGGGGTTGTTGTTAGAGATATTAGTTATGTTACTCTAAGGGTAGTTTAGTAATTTGTTATATTATGTTTTATTTTCATTTCCTTCCTTAGGGAGGTATGTGTAATATCTTGTAAATATGTCAGTGAAGTAATATATTAGTGTTAGTGAGATTTTACTCACAACACATTATTCCACCATACCATCGATTTCTCTTCTTCTCCCTCTCCTACCCATCTTCTTCCTCATCTCATTGTTCTTTCCTCATCCTCATATTCTAACTTGGTATTAGAGCACAAGATCTTGGTTTGAGAGTCGGATTACAAGTTTCCTACTTCTATTTCCTCTCTTTGGAACCCTAGGTTACAAAAGGTTCCAAGGAAGAGATCAATATGTGAAAAAGCTTGAAGCATCTATGGGATGAGCTTGAAGGAAGGTCAAAGCTAACCCAAGAGGAGGTTTTATGTGAAGAACTGGAAGGTTGAAGCTGTTTGGAGCTCGCAGCCACAAAATCTAGGCTATTTATGACTACCGCCAGCCCTCCTTTGGGATTCTTGTATCTCTCTCATCCGACAGCCTTGGAGGTGAGGTATACACCCTTTGGATCGCCCAAGGCCTCCCTAGCAAGCCTTTAAGCACTCGGTCCTAGGGGGACTGAATGGTGAGCTCATAGCTAATTTTTATGCAGGTTGGAAGGTACTGCCTCCCTTGTTTTTCCTCTTATTTTGCTTCCACAGCTCATTTAGTGATGGATTCTGGCCACGCTGTTTTTTGAGATGTATTGTTTGTGATCCTTGAAGTATTATGTCCTAATTTGTTTGCTAAAGTGTGCCTTGATCTGGTTTGCTTTTGGCATTGTGTGTTTACCTCTTGTTGGGGTTATCTCTGAGTACCTGTGGAGGCAAAGTTGGGTATAGTGTGTACTCCCCATATTGTGTGTGAATTTCTCTTTGGTGATGTTTCAGCTAGTGTATCGAGTGGTGCTCCTCCTATTCCTATGGTTTTTGATAATCCACATACCCAGATCTCTATTGTGAAGTTGGACAACACCAACTATTTGGATTGGGCTAATTCTGTGAAGCTTTCCTTGCCGAGTAGGGGAAAGCTAGGGTATGTTATAGGTACCATTAAGACTCCTAATCCAGATGGCCTGACATATCCAGAGTGGGAGATTGAAAACTCTATTGTTTTAACATGGCTAATTTTTTCCATAAAACCTGAGATTGGAAGAAGGTTTATGAGGAAAGAAACTGCTAAGGATATTCGGGATAGTGTTACTGAAACTTTTGATTGTGTGGGTGACTCGGCCAAAGTTTATCAACTACTTCAGAAGGTTATTGACATGAAGCAAGGGAATAGGACCATTTCTGAGTACTACAACACTATCATTAGTCTCTGGAAGGAGTATGATCACTATAGAGACCTCCAACTGTCCAATCCTGAGGATGAAGCTAAGGTTTATTGGACACTTGAAAAGGAACGTGTTCTTATTTTGCTTGGTGGGTTGAATCTTGAGTATATGATCCAATACGGATACAAATATTGGGCCGGTCTCCTCTTCCATCCCTTGATGAAGTGTGTAGCTATTTGCAGAGTGAGGAGACCAGGCTGGTGGCTATGGAACATGCCCCTCCTCTTGGAGAGGTCAGCTCTTACTACTAGCTCTTAGAGAGATTGGCGTGGTGGTGGCTGAGGCTAAGGCCAAGGCCCACCTCGTGAAGATGACAGACGATGTGATCATTGTGGGAACTCTGGGCATACCAAAGAGATGCTGGATTCTTCATGGTCGACCTCCTGGCATGCATGGTGGTTCTAGTGGTGGACGTAGTGGGGGAGCTAGAGCCCATAGTGTTGAGGCCGAGCATGCTACTACAGGGTCTGCTCCTAGCCCACAAGCAGAGCACCATTCTCAATTGGGAGGCTCATCATCTTCTTCCTTTACAGTGTCAGATTCCTCAGCTTCCGCCTTGCAAGTGATGCAAATGCAATTGCACTTACCTGGTTGGACCAGCATGACCAGCTGTGGAAGCCAAGGGCCAAGAAGAACCGGTCCAGCTCAGGTTTTTGGTCCCACAAGGGCTGGTAGTAGTTTATTTTAATGTCTTATTTCTCATGTTTGTTTTTGGGTAGGATACGTAGGAGATAGAGAAGTAGGAGTATGTTTCAGTGTTGAGTCTCAGTAGGAGTCTTATTATTTTCTTTTAAATATTTGCATATATTCAATGTTTTAGAGAGTGAATTTTATTTTAGAATTAGTTGAATTTGTGCATTGTGTGTGATCCCCTTCCCCTTCTTTATGCGATTTCCCCTTTCTTCCCGAAGGCTACCCCATCAATTTCGTATCAAAGCCGAAGATCCCCATTCCCCTTTTTCCTTCCATCTTGTTCTTCCCTTCCCCATTTTCTGTTTCGACTCTACCGAGACTGAGAAAAAAAAAAAAGGTGTTGGGGCAATCAACCGAAACCCCAACCCCACCCATCGTGCGACGTCTCTCTTCCCTCCTTTCATCACTCGCTGCCAAACGACAGTCGCAGAGAACCAACAAAAAAAAAAAAGAGTCGAGAGGAAAGATTGAACCAAGTAGAAAAAAAAGGCAGTGCAGAAGACGGGAAGAAGAAGAAGAAGAGAGAAGTAGAAAATAGAAGAGGAAGAAGAGAGAAAGAAAGACGTACCTGATTTGACACAACTCCACTGTTGGGTCAAAACTTCACTGCCTGTCGTGGAAGTCCCTTGGTCACTTTTCGGTTTTGCCTTGCACCTCAGTTCTTCGCATTGTCTCCCCTAGTTGGACAGAGCAGTTAGCAGAACCACCCTCCCTGGTTTCCATCTCCAAAAGGAGAATTCTCTCCTTCGTTGGTAAACCCCCCCCCCCCCCCCAAATTTCTCCTTTTGTCCCCTTTTTTTCTTTAGTTATCTTTTTATTTCTCAAAATACCCTTGCCCCCCCACCTTTTATTACTTATATACCTTCTTACCTTGTCTTTCCAAGTATACCCCTCTCCCATAATATTTGAAATCCCATTCTTTTTGTGTTTCGAATTGAACTACTAATACTACAAAAAAAAAAAAAAAAAAAAAAAAAAAAGAAAAAAAAGAAAAAAAAAGAAAAGCCAGATTTATTTACCATTCTACCATTGCCTTTAAACCTCCTTTATTTACAATTTTACCATCATAATTGAGTGTCATATTGCTTATCTCCACCATGGTAGCCAATAGTAAAATTGTTCAATAGCTGAACTCCTATAAGGGAGAAACTAATGCAAAATTTGAAGCTCTCACTACCGATGTCGCTTCCCTTAAGACAATGATGGTTCCATGCAAGTTTTTATGAGATTAATGCAAACTTCTATTGATCGTTTGGTGGCAGCAGATAGAGGAAAGAGTCCCATTCAATCTGGGGATTCCTCTAACACCACTCCATAGGATCCGTCACTACCACTACCACCACCGCCACCACCTCCATCACCATATGGAACTGGTAGATATAATGGAGCAGAAAGATCAGTAAGATTGGATGTCCTTGATTTTTATGGAGATAACAATCTAGAATTGTACCTTGACTGGATTCACAGTTTAGAGATGTTCTTCAGATGGTAGGGGTTGACTGAGGTCCGAAAGATCCTCTTTGCAGAGGCTAAACTGAAAGGCACTGGCCGAGTCTGGTGGATCAAGCAATAGCAATAGAACCGAACCCGAGGCATTGGTTTAGTCACTACTTGGGCTGAAATGCATGAAGTCATGAACCGGAGATTCTTACCTTTTGATTACAAGCAACGCATGCATCTCAAGTTTGCACAGTTGAAACAGGAGAATTTGACCGTTGAAGAATATGTTGCTAGGTTTTATATTTAGTTATTCGTTTGGATTTTGAGTGGGATGAAGAAGTATTGGTGGCACAATTCCGCAGTGGTTTGCACCTTCAACTTATTGCTGCCCTTGTCTCTAGCTGATTGCCTACAATAGAAGATGATGTCCAAGTAGCATATCAGGTTAAGGAAAGTCTGAAACGTCCATATGATCGGAGGCCATTTATAGATGCTTTTCCTAGGGGTCTTAGTTCTATTCAGCCACAGTCATCTCAACAGGAAAAGTCAATCAGCAAACCACATGCTAGTGCTTCATCTATGTCATCTTCACGACCTAGCCGGCTGTATTCTCCACCTCGACGTGACTCAGACATGTCATCTTCACGTCCTGATCATCCGTACTCCTCACCTCAGCGTGGTTATGATAGGAACTTAGTATTTCCAAAGGAGGTTATTCAATGTTTTCAATGCAAGGGGTACGGGCATCGAGCTAATCAATGTCCTAACCGGTTGTTAGCATACATCGACAAGGATAATTTTATACCCTATGTACCAGAAGAGCAACCGAAAACAAGAACAGTAAATCTGGAGGCTGGATGTGATTATGAGCCTAATGAGATTAATGATGATGACATTGATGGTGAGCCTCAATCATTCTATGTGATCCATCCTCTTTTGACTACACAGAAGATTCTTGAGGAGGACGATTGGCGCCGTAACAGTATCTTTCAAACCAGGGTGCATTGTAATGACAACTTGTGTAATATGGTGATTGACCTTGGTAGTTGTACCAATGTTGCTGAAGATGTTGTTCACAAGTTGGGTCTGAAAAACTGAGCCTTATCTGAACCCCTACAAGGTTGGGTGGGTGAACAACAATAATTTGAAAATTCATGAAAGGTGTTTGCTCACGTATTCCATTGGTGGACTGATCGATCAGATTTAGTGTGATGTTCTCCCTTTGAAAGTCTATCACATTCTTCTGGGGCGCCCATGGTTGTTTGACAAGAAAGCCAAGCACTGTGGATATGAGAATACATTCTCTTTCAGCATGGTGGCCTTGAGATGAAGTTCTTCCATCAAAGGATCTTCCCCCTCTCAAACTCAATAGAACAGCTAGTACGTTTCTCCTTCGACGCATCGACTCTGACGGCATTCTTGGACCTCATACAAACTCGACGGAGTCGAGTTCTTTTCAAAAGAGGAGAGTTGATGCAGATACAACTGCACTAAAATAACCTAGAGGGGGGTGAATAGGTTATACTAATGGAAATTCAATTCTTTTCAAAATTAGCCAAAGTGTGATCGTAAATAAAACTGCGGAATGAATAAAAAGTCACAATCACACTACACCAAGATTTATAGTGGTTCAACTCAATCTGAGTCTAGTCTACTCCTTACAAGAATCCTCTTGTAAGGTATTCCACCAGTTCTCCCTTTCAGTATAGTAGGTAGGGAAGAAAACCTTTACAATCTTTTTATGGGTAAGAGTATCCTTACAAATCCCCTTTATAGGCAGAGTGACGCCTTTACAATCTCCTTTACAGGTAGAGATGCACCTTACTCTTTTCAGGATAAGAGGATCCTTACACAATCCTAAGTACAGTCTAGAATTGTAAAACAGAAAATTGAGAACGTAGAATAAAGAGGATTACCTCTGATGTAGTGCAAATGATGATTATGAAAATGAAAGGATGCACCTCTTAAAACGTCTTCTCTGTAGCTCTGATGTGTCCAGCGAGAATGTGGAAGACTTAATGGAGACCTGAGTTTTTCCTTTTGGGATTAGTGACGACCAACGCCGCTCAAGTGATTCGAATGCCTTTATGAATTTAATAGCTCACAACTTTGCTCTTAATGCTTAGACTTAATTGATAATTAATTATGAGCATCTTAGGTATTTATAGGTGAGATTAGGAGAGCATTTTAGGCAGTAAACTAGACTCTAATGGTCATATTTTGGGTCCACCGGTTGACCGCCATCGGTAGCCGGTCAATTGGAAACAGTCGTTGGAAGATAAAAACTAGCCGTTAGAAGTGATCTAGGTAGGTGCCAGTCGACCAAGACTTTCAGCCGGTTGACCAGCTATGGCCTCGGATAGGTTTGGTCGACCGGGGCTTCCAGCCCGTCGATTGCTTACAGTTCTGTCTTGTTTTTGACAGACAACTGTCATACTGACTAGTCGCCAGTATTTCGGCCATAACTTTTCGGTCTGACATCGGATTGACCCGATTCAATTGTATTGGAATCATGACTTGATTTCCTACAACTTTTATGAGGGGTTCATCTCCTAATACCAACTCTAAGGTTTCCCAAAATGCCCTCGAGTCTGGTTAAAGTGTTTTTCTCAAGGTAACACATAGAACATGCATTTCTAATTATGTTCTACACCACCTATGGACTTCCATGCTTGGTCAAGGGATGTTCTAAAGTCATTCTAGTATGATGATATGCGATGTATGAAGTGCGTGCACATATACATATAGAGTGTACAATATACAAAGAGTACTAGACTATCCTAGGGTCTTCATCTTGACTTGAGTCTTGAAGTCTTCATCATTACTTGGTTCTTGAAGTGTCTTTATCATCACTTGATTCTTGAAGTCTTCATCATCACATGTAGCTTCCACTTTTGATCTTCGTGTTTTGACTTGATAAATAAAATATGCAAATCTTGAGCGGTCCTTTTGTACTAACCACCGCTTAGCACATATAGTTAGAGCAATGGGTTGTTTGTTATTACCAAAACATTTATAGGAGTTTGGGCATATTCCCAACGTGCACTTACCTGGTTAGACTAGCATGACCGACTTTGGAAGCCAAGGGCCAAGAAGAACCGGTCCAACCCAGGTTTTTGGTCTAACAAGGGCTAGTAGTAGTTTATTTTAATAATGTCTTTTATTTCTCATGTTTGTTTTTGGGTAGGATACGTAGGAGATAGAGAAGTAGGAGTATGTTTCAGTGTTAGAGTCTAAGTAGGAGTCTTATTATTTTCTTTTAAATACTTGCATATACTCAAATGTTTTAAAGAATGAATTTTATTTTAGAATTTGTTGAATTTGTGCGTTGTGCGTAATCCCCTTCTCCCTCTTTATGCGATTTCCCCTTTCTTCCCTAAGGCTACTCCATCAGTAGGTTTCATCATCTGCCCGTTCCATAGCTCCATCTTAGGTTACTGATTCTGGTGCTACGGATCATATGATTGGTACATCCCATTATAATGATATGTACTCTATTTGTTCCGGTAGAGATAAGGTCAGGGTTGCCGATGGCTCCCTTTTCTCCCTTTTTGGTAAAGGTAGCATTCTTATTACTTCTTCCATTTCACTTGATTCTATTTTTCACGTTCCTGACCTTACCCATAATCTCTTATCTGTGAGTCACCTGACAAAATCCTTAAACTGTTGTCACTTTTTTTCCTTCTCATTTTCTCTTTCAGGATTTGGTGACGAGGAGGGTTATTGGCAGTGGGCTTGAGGAGAAAGGACTTTACGTGCTTGAATCTCAATCACATTTTTTGGTGACAGCTCAGTCTTATGTGTGTGGTCATACTGATAGCAGTTCTGTGGATTCTATGATGTTGTGGCACCAATGTTTAGGACATCCATCTTTTTTTATAAGGAAACAGTTACCTCATTTATATACTTCTTTTCCTAGTTCCCATTTCTTTCATTGTGAACCATGTATTTTTGCCAAACAATCTCATTCTTCTTATCCTTATCACAATAATAGATCTATCGTTCCTTTTCATATTGTGCACTTTGATGTTTGGGGACCTTCTACCAAGGATTAAAGTATTGGTATCGGTCGCCCAAAATTAAGATACGTATTGGAGGGTATCGTATCGTATCGGAGATACGCTAAAGATACGCACATAAATGGATAGGAAATATTTTTTTATACACTTTTGCATAAAAAAAGTTAAAAAAAGCTATATATAACATGTATTATGCATAGATAGTAAATTAAGAGTATCGCACTAAGAATCCAAGGTTTGTAGTTGTCCCATAAATGTAAAATCCTTGATCCTAACATTGATTTCCACTTTAGTTAGAGAGAAAAATGGTTGGCAGCAACTTTGGAACAAAAACACCTCAACAAATTGTGTTTTTCTAAAAAATTACTCATTTTGGCCATTTTATAATCGTATCGATACGTATCGGTGTGTATCAGTCGATACATACCGAAACGTACATTTCACTTTGATTTTGAATTTTTCATAGAGTATCGGTATGTATCGGTGCATATCGGTACGTATCGGTGCGTATCGGTGTGTATCGTAAGATACGTATCGATACAAAATGGTTTTAAAAATTTCATGTATTATATCGGTAAGGGTCGATACGGTACGATACAGACCGATACTTTAAACCATGCCTTTTACTACTACTTCTTTACTTGGTTTTTGTTACTTTGTTTCTTTTGTTGATTTTTTCTGTGCTACTTGGACTGTTCTGATGAAGCATAAGAGTGATGTGTATGATGCCTTTAAAATTTTTTATTGTATGGTATGTACACAATTTGACACCAAAATTAAAATTGTTCGTTTTGACAAAGGGGAGGAGTTTATGTATGGTCTTCAAGACTTTTTTACTGATCATGGCCTTATTCATCAGCTAGCTTGTGTTGACACACCCCAACAAAATGCGGTAGCTGAGAGGAAAAACCGCCATTTGTTGGAGGTCAGTAGGAGTCTTATCTTTGGCATGTATGTTCCTAAAACGTTTTGGTCTGATGCTCTCTTTACTGCTGCTTATTTGATCAACCGTATTGCCAGCACAACTCCTTGGCTCCAAAACTCCCTTGGAAACCTTGTCTTCCTAGTCTTCTTTTTTATTTCTTCCCCCCAAAGTTTTTGGGTGTATCTATTATGTCCATGTTAATAAGTCTTCTTGGACTAAACTGGACCCTAAGGCTTTTAATTGTATCTTTCTTGGCTACTCCTCCACTACCAAGGGATACAAGTGCTGTCATCCTTCTTCTAGACGAATGATTCTCTCTAAAGATACCTTCCTCGAGTCTGCTTCTTTTTTTGCCTCTCCTTAGCATCATTTTCAGGGGGAGTATAATGGAGGTGAAAAGGCTACTGGTGAGATCCTAGAGATCCCTTTTCTTTCTCCATTGCCTATCTCTCCTTTTATACTTGACATTGGGAAACACAAAGAGGTGGATATTACCGATGTTGGTGATCATTCAAAAGGTGGTTCAAGCTCAGGTAATGAAAAGATGACCATTGTGTATACAAGGAGGAACAAGAAGACCTGCCAATAGTCCTCTTTGAATCCAACTCTTGAGATCCACCCTCCTTATTCAAGTAATATCCTTCCTTCCCCATTAGAGTTAGATCTTACTATTCCTATTAGGAAGGGAAAGAGAGCTTGTACTAATCCTATAGTCCAGTTTGTTTCCTATGACTCTCTCCCCTATAGGTGTTGCATTTACTATTGCTCTCTCATCTGCTTCTATTCCCAAGAATGTTTCTGAAGCTATGTTTGACCTTAAGTGGAAGCAAGCCATAATTGAGGAAATGGTGGCCCTGGAAAAGAATTGTACCTGAAAATTGGTTGACCTTCCAAGGAGGAGAACTCCAGTTGGATGCAGGTGGGTCTACACTGTCACACCCTGCCTCAAACTAGCCAAGGTATGCAGCACTGGACACCCACATCTAGTTAGCCTAACCCTCCAGGATCACAGTAGTAGTATCTTAATTCCGCAAATGCCATTAAGATCCCAACTGAAATCAGTGCACGTTAATAAAATCATACAAATACCACTGGTGATGTATTAAAGTGATAATTTACATATATATAAGATCCATATGTTAACAACCTATAAGTGTAATATTTACAATCTTACATATACCGTCAATATATACATCAAAAGAAATAACCAAGTAACAGGAGTGAAATCAATTAGCAATCCGATGTCTTGTAGACACAAGCCTCACACAACCGCCATTGAAGTCCAATCCTGCCTCAGCACCGGTTCCTCCATCTAAAAAAAATAATCAATGAGGGGTGAGCTTCACAAGCCTAGTGAGGGGTGAGCATGCATGCTCACACATAACAACAGGACGCTATACATATACTCCGTAATATCCACAGATGCACAGCCAATTGATCCATTTTATTATTTAAATTCCATTTTAATTACTATGTCTTAATATGTGGGTATAAGTGCTATAAGCAATATAGCTGATATCCCCTACCTTGTACATTGGGTCTTAGAGATACAAGCTAGTTGCAAGCAGGAGTCAGCCAGTCTCGGTAAGAACCTCGATCTCCCAGCCAACCCCTAAATAGTAATCCCTGACAGTGATGGTCTCGAAATCCCACATCGTCATCGGTATCCCGTGCTGTCCAACAATCATGCGTATAGTATGTCGTACCATGCTGTCCCCTTGCAAGATACAGTACGTTGTATCTGGGTGTAGTAGTCCTCCGCCACCTACCACCGAGCAGGATTAGCCAATACCTTATCCCATAGTGGCAAGGGGTTATAGCATTGGAATGTGATCCTAACCATATGCAATCTACATGCGGCAATAACAGTCCATAACATCCAATCATACATTGGTGGCCATCATTGTAAAACCGACCTCTGAGCCCATGGTACTGGATCCCCCCCTCGGCCACATCGTGCCTCAGACCGTCGATGTTACAATCATTACCACTCATCACACAACATACAAATACACATCCTCTGACCTCTAGGCCCAAGGTACCGGAAAGCACCTCAGCCACACCCTTCCTTAGACCGTCAAAGCCACAGTCATAACTATACTATTGACCTCTAGGCCCATGGTACCAGACTGCCCCTCGGCCTTACCTTGCCTAGGCCGTCAATACCATAGTCACAACTGTAGACCTCATCCACAGAACCACAGTCCATATACACAGCCCACAATCACATAACTACAATAACTTACCTCACTTACCTCACTTACCTCACTTACCTCCGCAGTCTAGAGACCATTCCATATCCTCATCGTTCCATATTCACAGGTTAGCAGGTAAAACAACAAAAGATAAACAAATCCATCATATCATAGTCACATACACATGATTCATGCATAAATAGAAAATAATGCAAAAACACTCCATAAAATAAGGGCAAACATCCACTCACCTCAGAACCCGAATCACAAGTGCGATAGGATTCCCCACAATCAATCGCGTGTCCTCGCCTGATAAGTTTTAGGTTCCTAACCAATGTGTATCATTAGGTTAAATATTCATAAGTCCTAACATAACCTAGTAGAACCTAATATCTTTCAACAGTCCACATACTTACCTAAATTAAAGTCCTCGGAAATGCCCCCGAACTACCCCTGCCCATAGGGTTAATTTGGGTAAAAGTTATGAAACATAACCCACAAGGGGAAGGGCACTAACCAGCCAAAACAGGGGTTGATCAGCCTTAAAATTACCCAACCAGCGGGCACCGACCGGCTGGCCGCTTGTCCAACCAGCGGGTTGGTTTCAGCAGTACTTTCTGCAACCCTGCAGGGTGCATGGTTGGTTCTCTTGGCTTGGGCTGTAGGTGGCCTATGACCAGTGTCCATTGCAGCATGGGGAGGGTTTCTTCATGTCTCTAGGGTCACTCTACAGTCCTTAAAATCCCCAATTCGGTGACCTATAGCTCAACCCAACCAATTTTATAGATTACTAAAATTTAAACAACTTTGAATTGCTGGGCTGAGGGGCTGAATATTTCCCTTCACATTTCCCTTTTAACTGTAGCTGGTAGGACATGGTACAATGAATATTTCCCACTACCCAGCCCTCAATTATGCTCACATAATATTTTAATTAGGAAAACATACTTGGAGAGGGAGAGAATTACAATAATTTAACTCTAAATTTAACAACCTTCATACTTATCACACCCTACTGGTGTTTTTCCATCCAATTCCTCACTCATATGGAGCTGAAAGGTTGTAACAATCATGGATTTACTATGCTTCAGCTCCAATTGAGCTCAATTGAGAAGATTCATATGAATCAGAGAAGAAATCCCCTTTTTTTAGGGTTCCCAAAGATGGGTCAATATTAAATTGAAGCCCTAAACCCCTACTAGAATTAGGAATTCTTCCACTGGGTACTAAATCAGTACATAGGGACTTAATTTTAGTCCCTAATTTGCTGAAATTCCTAACTTAGCATGCTTCTTAACCTAATCGAATTCAGAGGAATAAGAGGGCAGCAGCCCCAATTCTTCTTCTTCTTCTTCTTCTTCTCCTCTCCTTGCTGTTCCACCGTACTATACAGCAGAAAAATGAGATGAAAACAAACTGAATCTTGCTTTATAATCCAGCCAAAGGGTCCTTAGGGCCTGTTTGGCTGAACACCTATTTTCTAAAAAGTTACTCTTATAACTACTTCTAAAAACATAAAACTTATTTAAATTAAATTCCCATTGATAGACCCCACCATATACTGACCTATTAGGTTGTATTTGGTCAGCATCATGACCTCTACATGTTGGGTAAATGCGAGGCTTAGGGATATAGGGATGTGGGCCCCACACGGGAAAACCAGTTTTTCCTGCATTCTGGCAGCAGGGTAACCTGCCGGTTTGCTAATTTTTAGTTCCATAGCTGACCTATCTCCTGGGTTCTTGAGTCCACCCATTGTAGGACTAGTCTCACCCATTTTCTGACCACTTGTACACCTTCCTTGGATCTGTGAGTCAGCCTAATTCTCTCTTTTGCTTATGTATTCCTTAAATCCACAGCAATACAACCTAATTCATGTTATCTGCTGGGCATACCCTTGGGACTCAGTTGGTTCAAATTTCAGGGTGTTACATACACAATCAAGTACCAGTTAGATGATATTATTGAGAGGTACAAAGCAAGGCTGGTGGTAAAAAGGATACAGTCAAGTGTATGGGTCCTATGGGATTGACTATCATGAGACATTTGCTCCTGTGGCTAAGCATAACATCATAAGGGTCCTTTTATCACTGGCAGCGAATAAGGATTGGCCATCGTATCAATTGGATGTGAAGAATGCCTTTCTACATGGCGACTTAGAAGAGGAGATGTATATGCAAACTCCTCCCGACTTTAAGTTTCCTTCTGCTGCAGGAAATGTTTGCCTTCTCAAGAAGGCTCTGTATGGTCTTAAACAATCTCCAAAGGCCTGGTTTGAAGGGTTCCGACAGGCCATCCTAAAGAATGGTTATTCCCAAAGTCAGGTTAACCACACTCTGTTCACTAAGTGTGGGAATGGCACCATTACAGTTCTGATTGTCTATGTTGATGACATTGTGGTAACTGGAGATGACAAAGCTGAGATAGCCAATCTGAAGAACTACTTAGCCCAATAGTTTGAGATTAAGGATCTAGGACCCTTAAAGTATTTCCTGGGGATTGAAGTGTCTAGATCCAAGAAGGGCATAAATATATGCCAGAGGAAGTTTATTCTAGACCTATGGAAAGAAACAGGAATGTTAGGCTGCAAACCTGCAAGTTCTCCTATTGAACAAAATCATAAGCTGGGGGTAGATGCTGACCCTTCTCTTGTTAATGCAAGGAAATATCAAAGACTAGTTGGGAAGCTTATCTATTTGTCCTTGACTCGTCCAGACATTACTTATGCAGTTGGGGTGGTGAGTCAGTTTATGCATGCTTCCAAGAGTGGGCACTTGGATGCGGTTTACCGCAGTCTTAGGTACTTGAAGTTCTCTCCAGGAAAAAGGACTATTTTTTGCCCATCATAAACACATGAGGATAGAAGGCTTCACTGATGCAGATTGGGCTGGCTTAGTTTCTGATAGGAGATCTAAATCAGGCTATTGTACATTTGTAGGTGGAAACATAGTTACATGGCGGAGTAAGAAACAATCTGTGGTGGCTCAGTATAGTGCAGAGGCAGAATTTAGAGTCATGGCTCATAAAGTGTGTGAGCTTTTCTGGTTGAGAAGGCTGGTCCAAGAGTTGGGATTTGATACTAAGGCACCTATGAGGCCTTATTGTGACAATAAGGCTGCTATAAGTATAGCCCACAACCCTATGCAACATGGCAAACAAAGTACATAGAGGTGGACAGACACTTCATTAAAGAAAAGATTGACACTGGTTACATATGCACACCTTTTGTGAGGACTGGAGATCAGCTGGGTGATATCTTCACAAAGAGTCTTCTTCATCATTAGTTTAGTTCTCTCTTGTCCAAGCTGGGAATGCATGATATTTATTCTCTAGCTTGAGGGGGAGTGTTAGAGATATTAGTTATGTTACTCTAAGGGTAGTTTAGTAATTTGCTATGTTATGTTTTATTTTTATTTCCCTCCTTAGGGAGGTATGTGTAATATCTTGTAAATATTAATGAAGTAATATATTGGTGTTAATGAGACTTTACTCAACACATTATTCCACCATACCATCAATTTCTGTTCTTCTCCCTCTCCTACTTCTCCATCTTCTTCCTCATCTCATTGTTCTTCCCTCATCCTCATATTCTAACTGTTGTGTCCTCTTTTAGGGCTAGTAGGCTTTCTCCCTAGTCTAGCTAATTTGGCTATCTGTTGTATCTATTTCACTTTCTTATTTATATTTATTTTCCATTCACCCAAAAAAAAAAAAAAAAATAGGAGCCAGGGAGTTTTTTATGTAGGTATTTAGATTTTTGTCTATAAAATTCTAAAGTAGATATGGACTTGGAATTTTCTATCCAGAAATGAGCATGATGGAGAAAATTTTGAGTGTTTATAATTCTTATTTAATATGAAAAGCTATATTCTCATTATTTGAACTGTATTGATGGTTTAGGAATGATACATGGGTTTGTGTGATTCACTTGCTCTAGCTTGGAATAAGAATATTTTGGCTTTGGCTTCTATCTCGATGCTACTAATACAGTGCTAAACTCGAACCAGGCTAAATCCTGTCGGAGATTAGCTTGCAACAGGATCGCATGAAAATAACACAACCAGATTACATGAAATTCATAAAACTCAATTAAATCTATTCAGATGGATCTGAAATTCAGGTCGAGGGCTTAGTTTACTAGGGAGAACATATGTAAATATGATATCAGAACATAGTTTAAAAGACAGATTTCAGAATGAAGTCAGCAAATAATGAAGTCAATAATAGAAACCAGATCCACCTATTAAAATCAGAATCAATTAAGAAGAAATCCTAATCTAATCAGGAAAACCAGAACTAGAACAAGAGGTGGAATTTGATGCAGGAAATTGGGATTCAGTAACTGAAATCAAGTACTGGATTAATGTCATTATTAGAAGTAGAACAGTGAGCTGTTACCAAATATAATTTTCTTTGACTAACAAAATAGGAAACTAACTTGCTCACTAAGAAAATAGAAGTTAACTAAAGTAAACTAAATAGGAAACTAAAATAGAAGATATTGACCCAAAAGTACCGTTCTTGTATTTTCTGACTCTTGTTTTTCTCTTATTTCTGACCCTTGTTTTTCTCTTATTCTTCAAGCTTTGATCTACATCAGCCTGTCTACTTGTATGCCTTTCATGGATTTTCCCTTTTCTTCTTTTATGTTGCACCCTGGTTTTCACGCTGTATGCAGCAATTTTATAGTGAATATTTATTTTTTATTTTTTGATGGTGTTGCAGAGGTGTTGAAGGAGCTTTTAAATACTTTCCCCTCCTTGGCCATGACCACTGATTCATCCAATTCTACAGCTTTACATACAGCTGCAACTCAAGGGCACATTGATGTTGTCAATCTCCTTTTGGAGACTGACTCAAACCTTGCTAAGATAGCTCGAAACAATGGTAAAACAACCCTTCACTCTGCAGCGAGGATGGGACATTTGGAAGTTGTCAAATCCCTACTAAGCAAGGATGCGAGTGCTGGTTTTAGGACTGATAAGAAGGGCCAAACTGCACTGCACATGGCAGTGAAGGGAACCAATGTAGATATTGTGCTCGAATTGCTTAAACCTGATCCTTCAGTCATTAGTTTAGATGATAGCAAGGGAAACACGGCATTGCATATTGCAGCAAGGAAGGGCCGCATTCAGGTATGACAAACTTCTTTTTACTTCTATTTGGTCATGTCCTTTTCGTTAATTTTTTTTTTGTATTTAATATTTTTATTGTGGCACTGGTACGAAAATTCTGTTGCTGGATCAAATACCTTATGCATGGCCCCCCACATAGACATCCTTATGGATATTTAACTGGTGGGCTGTCTGTTCAGTCAGCCATACAATTCTGATTCCTATCCAGCAAATTCAGTTTTAGTTTGCCAACTCATCCAAAAAGTATACAGAAGACCGTAAGCCCCACTCCCGTCTTTTTAGTTTGGTTTGAATCACCCCCCCCCTTCAATTTCTGGTCTTTAATTATTTCAAGAATGAATGAGGTCCCAATAGAGGTGTGGAAGAACCTAGGCTTATATAGGGTAATCTTGGTTAACCAATATTTTTAACAAGATTATGAGCACAAGAAGAATGCCAAATGATTGGATGTGAAACACTATAGTTGTGATCTACAAAAACATAGGTGATATTCTGAGTTGCAATATCTATCGAGGTATAAAATTAACGAGTCATACTATAAAATTGTGGGAGAAGGTTATTTAAGCCCACCTAAGAAGAGAAACCATTATCTTGGAGAATCAGTTTGGTTTTATGCCAGATGGATCCATGACAAAAGCTATTTACTTACTTAGGATGATCATTGAAAGATATAGAATGTGCAATGACCTCTATATGGTCCCTTTTTTTTTGGATGAATAAATAAATTAATTACCAAAAGAGAAGAGAATAACAAGGGAAAGAAAAGGGGGGTGGGGCACAAAATGGATCAGCCCTAACAAAAAAGAAACACACTCAAGAAGAGGGGGGAAGGGGCCCCTCAGGGAAGGATACATTAAGGGGGGAGATAATGGAGATGGGGAGCCCATGAGATAATAGTGAGCCTGTTCCTTGGGTTGTCACGGACAACAATGGGGGTGAAGAGATCCAAGTTTGGAGCTAACATCAATGAAGATGGCCTTCTAAATCTTATCGAAAGAATAGGAATTGGGAGTCCATCTATGAAGATTTTGCTCCGTCCATATATGTATGGTTAACGGCAACACAAAAGGCGAGCTTCCTGGTGGTGTCACAAATGGAAAAACCAGCAAAGGCATGTCGTTCCAAATCCATTCTCTGTTCATGGGGAGGATATTTCTCCTAACAGGCCAGCAACTACTAAGGTCCTTTTTTCCAAACAGTGGCGGAGAAAGGGCAAGAGGTAAAAAGATGATTAACATCTTGAATGCCATTCCAACAAGGACAGCAGGAGGAGGAAACATGGATGTGTCGGTGGATGAGGAAGGATTGCATTGGGAGGCAATTGGAAATAGCCTGCCAAGCAGTGAAACTATGACGAGGGTTATGGCCTTTAAACCAGATGATATTATGCCAAGGAGCAAGGGAGATTTTTGAATGAATTAGATCCCAAGCAAAGGCAGAGCTAAATAAACCCGTAGGGAGAGAAGGAAGGGGGGGGGGACCAAAGATCAGCAAGGGGGAGAGGAGGGGGAGACCATTCTCCATTCAGGATGATGGAGGCAACGAGGGAAGATTTATTCAAACCGGAGGAGTAAATGATTCTGGGGGAGATAAGAGAGAGGAGAATGCCTAATGGGTGCTAAGGGTCGAGCCAAAAAGTTGTAGCAGAGCCATTGGCAATGGTGCAGAAGATAACATCTAAAGCAATAGATCTGGTGCTTAGATTTTGCGCCATATCCAAAAATAATCAAAAAGGGGGGGGGGACAGTCCAAATTAAATCATTTTTAAGAAGAAAGAAATAAATCCAAGAAACCCATATACTGTTGTGCTTGGAAGCAATTTTCCAGATGAGTTTGATGATTCCTGAAGTATTGACTTCATAGATTCTTCTCAGCCCCAATCCACCTTCGGATTCTTGAGCCAACTTAAGGGGTGAAGGAACTTTGTGGAATCAGTCCCTTTCCAAAGTAAGGAGCAAAAGAGATTTTCAATGGATTTGGAAGTGGAAGCGGGGAGAACAAAGGTTCCATTTGATGAGGATCAAGTGACCCACATTGGAGAGGAGCTTGCCTTTCCAGAGCTGAAGCCTTTTTCTCATCTTGTGAAGCATGGGGGAACAATGGTGGGCTGCGAGCTTGGAGGGGATGCGAGGGAGACCATGGTATTTGACAGGGGGGAGCCAAGAGAGAAGCCCATGAGCTTAAGAAGGTGAGCCTTTAAAGCTTTAGAAACACCAGAGAGGAAAAGGTTTGATTTGAGGAGATTAATTCGAAGGCCTTAAAGGCTTTCAACGAAGTGAAGGGAGGACATGATGGAGGTAATGGAATTGAGGTTAGCCTTTGAGAAGATTATGAGATCGTCAACAAAAGCCAAATGGGTGAGATTGAGGGATTTGCACTTGGGGATCAGGGAGATGAGGTGTTTATTAGTGGATTATTGGATGGAACGAGAAAAAACCTCTGGGGCAAGAGAGAAGAGAAAGTGGGAAAGGGGGCAACCTTGGTAGATACCTATAGAGGTGGTGAAATATCCAGTTAGGCTACCATTAACCAACATGAAGAAGTGGGGGGAGAAGATACAGGAGTGGATCCAGTGAACAAAGATTGGAGGGAAGGATATTTGGAGCAGCAAAACTTTGAAATAACGACCCATATGATGGAATCAAAAGAATTGTGAATATTAATCTTGAGGGCAGTATGGGAGTGGGAAGATTTATCAAATTCTCTAACAATTTCATGACACTGTTTCAGCAATATGCTTTTGCCAGCAATGAATTCCAACTAGTTTGCATTGACAAAAGAGTTAATGACAAGACGAATAGAATTAGCTAGAATATTTGCAGTGAATTTGTAAAAGAGATTACAAAGGGAGATGGGTCTAAAATCAGGCATGGAAGCAACACCTTCCTTTTCAGGGATGAGGTAAAAGAAGGTATGGTTGAATCTTTTGATTTGGTTGGGATCATAGAAAAACTGCGGACTACAAGGATGAGGTTTGATGATGTCCCAACAAGAAGAGAAGAAACCAATGCTGAATCGATCATGGCCAGGGGCCTTGTTAGAATTGTGAGAGAGCACAGCAACAAGAATCTCTTCATCAGATAGGATGGCAATGAGGGGGGAAGTAGATGGTCTCGATTAAATTTATTGAGCAGGTTCAGGGGAACGGGGGACTAGAGAGAAGAAGAAGGGGGATGGAATAGCTTAGAGAAGTAAGAGACAATTTCACCTTTGATATTGGAAGGGGTTAGGAGGGTGACTCCCTCTGAGGAGATGAGTTTGGGAATGGAGTTGGCATTGGTTTTGGTTATAAGGGAGCGATGAAAGAAGGTAGCATTGGAGTCGCTCAACTACTCAAGCCATTTGATTCTAGATTTTTGGCGAAAGAAGCTTTCATCCTGGGCAAGAAGGATGGAATTTTCCGATGAAATAAACTTTTCTTCCCTCGCTAAGGAGAGGTTATGGAGATCGAACTAGAGCCTAGATTAGATTAAATCAAGCTTTTTCTTGTAGGAAGAGACATTGGAAGATATGTTGCCAAAGGAAGAGGAATTCCAGATTTTGAGAGCACTTTTGACATTTTGAACTTCCGAGCATAGGAAATGGGGAGGGGGAAGGAGAAAGCTTGCATCGGGATGCACCAAGCTTCCTGAATAATGGGAAGAAAATCTTGATGGAGGGTCCACATGTAAAAGAGTTTGAAGGTTGGACATGGAGGGAGATGGGGCTATGATCAGAGAAGCCAAAGAGGTAAAAAAAAATGCATGGGAAGGTGGGAAAGCGTCGAGCTAGGTCTATTTAAAAGAACTCTGTCTAGCTTGCAAGCGATTTGATCAGAACCACCTGTGGTTTTGCCAAGGGAATTTTGATCCAGACCATCCAAGTCATTGACGAAAATATTATCAGTGTAGCCATTGAAGGGGTTAATGGGCTCACCTCCAATTTTTTAATTACTGGCTCAGACCACATTGAAATCGCCCGCAAGGCCCCAGGGGAGGGAACTAGTGGAGGGGCGAAGGAGCGAAGATCAGACCAAAGGGAAATCATATCAGGGGCACGATTTAAGACATAAATAGTGGAGAGGAAATAGATAGGGAAGTTAGGGGGAAGAAATGGAGAGGTGGAGAGATTGACAAGAAGAGGAGATAGTCCAGATATAGAGGTTAAGAGGATTCCAGAGAATCCAAATATGACCATTAGGATAATGAGCATAGTTGGCAAAGAAGGACCAAGAAGGAGTTAAGGAAGCCATATTAGGCTCGAGGACACTGGTTTCAAGGAGGTAGCAGAGGGTTGCATGGGAAAAGCGGATAAGAGAGGATGACGGATTGCTTGGCCGAGGAGTTGAGACCTCAAATGTTCCAGATAATCTAGGGTGTCATTTGGAGGGAGGGGGTGCGGCAACAAGAGCTCATGGGAGCAGTGGGAGACCTGTGTAGGTTGAAGGGGTGTTTGAATTTAAGTCTTCTGTGATATTCCTTAAAAGGAGGGAGATGGGGAATTCAAGGAGACTTAGCAATAAATTCAGAGCTTATATCCTTGGACAGTAGAGAGCTGGATTTGGTCAACTTTTTCTTCTTCTTTGAGGGGGCAACAATTGAGGAGGCCGTAGCAGGGAGCTCGACAGTAGGAGATTCAGAAGGAAGCAGAGCCATAAAGGTGGTGTTAGGAGGATTAGCAGTGATAGAAGGACTTGTAGTAGGGGCACAAGATGTGTTCAAGTGCACAAGGGGGCTTGCGCGCACCTTCCAAGGGGATCGAAGCAAGGGATAAAACATTAGCATGGTCAAGCGAAAGGCCTGACCATGACATCTTCATGGGTATCTGAAAGAGCTACAATGTCAGGGAGAGAAGGCAGCTGGAATAACTAATATAGCAATAGAGGGAGTGCCACGAGCAGCAACAAAGAGGGAATCAACATCAGTAGCAAAAGAGGAATCAACGACAGTGGAGCTAGCAAAGGAGGTAGCCAAAGGGGCTGCAGGAGAGGCCTGCGCAAACCGGAGTGTCAAGGGAGCACCTTCCAAGGTGGTGCCTGCAGGGTGAGAAGTGGTTGATGAGGGCAGAGGACCAGGGGTTGTCATGGTCGAGATAGGGAGGATGTCGGGTAAGGGAGAAGGGCATATTGGGTAAGGTAGGAGGCTCGATGATAAGGGGCGATGGGTTTGGCTGGTAGGGTTTAGGTGAATTGGATTAGTGTATGGGTTAGGCGGATATCGATTATTTGAGAGGTTCGGGTTAGAATGGGAAGGACTATTAGTGGATAGGTTGAACCGGCTTGTGGTTTGGTTTTGGAGAGTTGGAGGAATGAGATTGAGGAGATTGCGATCAATAGGCGTGGACCGCCCGTGGTGATGCAAGGATGAGGAGGGAGATAAACTCAAGGAAGTGGGGCCTATATGGAGGGGAAGGATGGGGGTAAGTGAGAGGATAGAAGGCTGAAGGAAGCGGAGGCAGAAATAAGACAAGAAGAATGACCTTAAACCTTAGGGGATCTTGAGCGAGAATCATGGTAGAGAGAAATGTGATCGAGACCCTCTAAGGCAGCAACATTGAGATCAAGCGGATCTTTCGGCGACGTCGGGGACGGCGATCGAGGAGGTAGTTCATCTTCACTGTGAGAGCTAGAGTGCGATGTGAGGAGAGAGAATCTGTTATATTTGGCGGACAAAAGGTTATGATCCAAAGGGTCGACAGATGTTGGTATGACAAAGGAATCTTAGCATAGCAGGGGAATATGCATGGGGCTATGTTCCTTACGACCTTTCCGGCGATGGATTCTTCTAGCTCGAGGATCGGGGAAAGGAGACAAGGCAAGGCCAAGGTTGCGATCAGCCACCGAGGGACCAGAGACCATCACGTTGCGATCATCTACAGGGGAGGCGGAGGTGGAGACATAGGCCTTTGTAAGATGTCTGAACGTCTTGCATAAGGTGCATTTAGGAGGAGCCCATTTGTAAACAACATTTTGATAAAAAGAGAAGCCATTTTCATCCACGATAGTGACAGTGGATGGGAGGATAAAATCTGCAGTGACTTCAATGCAAATTCTGGCGAAGGAGAGCCAGTCTATTGTTTTGTTCATTGATCAGAGAAGAGGACCTTCCCTAAGATCGATCCCACAATGCTCAGACCTTTGGGGCACCAAAAATGGAGGGGGAGATTGGGGAGAGCCACTCAGATAGATTTGACATTGACTTTGCTAAGGGTAGTGTACTGGTCCTAGCGACGGAGGAAGATGATCTTCTTCTCAACTTGCCAGGGGGCCCCTTCAAGAGCTGTAAACTTATCAGATTCCTCAGAGAAATTGAAAATGAATATCCTGTTGTCAAGGGAATAGGTGGACATCATATCAAGTAGTCTCCATTGTTTGGAGAGGGAGTTCTTAACAATGGTGAAGTGAGGACAACTTCTAAAGAAGTATCCGATCAGGTAGTTTCGCCATTTAAGGATTTCAGGTTCAAGGAAACTCAAGGGACAAAGGCCAATCTGCCTATCATAAGATAGTGGGGGGAATGAAGGATAGATGGTGACTAGCCCTGGAGGGGAGAGGGGTAGATCGAACGACCGAGGTCCAAGGTCTAGGAGAGAGGGAGGGAGATAGAGGAGGGGAGGTGGTAGGGGAGGGTTCAGTAGTGGTGGTAGAAGGAGGCTGCTCGGTGAGTCCTTTCTTCCGTGATGAACTGTTGGCACCAATCCTACATTTTGTCTCTGTGGACCGAGGAGAAAGGGGGGGGGCTCAGCGGGAAGAGGATTGTACCATGAGTCGGGCATGAAGAGCGGGTGTCAGAGCGGATAAAAGTGCGTGAATAGAAAGTTTTCCTCTATATATGGTCTTTTTATTGACCTAGAAATAACATTTGACAAAGTTCCTAGAGATTTAATCTGGCATGTACTCGAGAAGAGAAGTAAAGATATGTATGAGGGCGTGGTGACTAGTGTGAGAACCATGGGAGGTCAAAGCATTGATTTCCTAATTACAATGGGGCTAAATCAAGGATCAACTTTAAGCCCTTATTTGTTTACGCTCATCATGGGTGATGTAGCCAGGAACATTCAAGACGAGATTTCGTGGTTATGCTCTTTGCTAATGATATTGTTTTGGTTGAATATGAGAAGGATAACCAAATCTGGTCCCTTAATCCCAGTGGATAGTTTGATTCAGGGTATTTTTTTGGGGCTCCTCCCTGACACGAAAAGGAACCATTACGCATCTAGACCAATCTCCAACCCCATCCCCCACTTTCCAAATAGACAAATTTGGAAATCCCTGTCTACCAAAGTATAAAATCCTTAGATTGGAAATTTATCTTGAAAATAAATGTGCGACATGTTGTGAGAAGGCCCAATAGTTCCCTCCCAATAGTTCCGTCCAACCTTAATGTATTGACTATGCAGGAAGGATCTGGAATTGGTAAATCACGTGTTAGTTTAATGCAATTTTGCAAAGGAAGAATGGCACCACTTCCTGAGGCTCTTTAGAGTTAGCTGGATGTATCCTTTAAATATATTTGACTTTAGCTAGTTATTTGAGGTCTGTCCCTTTCAGTATTAGGGGAGGACAAAGAGTGAGCGAAATATTGTAGATGGTAGGGCGATGAAAGCAAAGCAAGCAAGAAAGGGTGGTGGGTGAGCTTGGTAAAGAAAGAAACAAACCTAACGTGCATTGAAGCGGCAGAAGATCTAACATCTGTGCTACTTAGAAGAAAGAATATCTGGGCCTGGCAGGTTATTTTTCCTCATTTGAAAGGTGTCACTTCTTTGCTAGGGAAACGGGGGCTTCTATCACGACCTTTGTCCCCTTTTGGGTCTGAGGATGGACTCTTTGAACTTGTGTTTTTATGCTTAGAAAGATGGCCTTAAGGAGCATGGCTTGTTCCTCAACCACAGTAGCTCTTGTTCTTCTTCCTTCTCAGAGGTCGATTCAGCAGCTTCAGAGACCTCCATGTTAGTCTTTGTATTGCAGGCTCTAAACCTTAGATGGATTCTTGTGGGCCAGTTGATGTGATATGGTGATATGGAGAAGACAAAACAAAATTGTTTGAAGCACCGACAGAACTGGATGCGCCCCTTGTTTCAAAGAGAGGAAGTTACTGTAGAGATGTGCATTTCTAGAGATTTTATGGAGTATATGGCAGGGAAGAGACAACCAGGTATTAAGGGAGATGCATAGAATGGGAAGGAACTATTATAGAGATTTTGTGGAGTATATTGCGGGGAAGAGACAACAAGGTGTTAAGGGAGATGCGGAGAATGGGAAAGGAACTATGTAAGGTTATCACAGTTAGGCAAGCTAATTGGGAAAGTAACCAAGCATGCTTGCAAAACATTCATTTTGATAAATTACGAGGGAATGGGGCAATGTGAGAATTTTGAAAACCACCCCCCCCCCCCCCCCCGGGCAAGACAAAAGATGTGGAGTATGTGGACAGCACCAGCTGTGTCAGTGGTCAAGTGAACTATGATGGAGATACTTCTGGTAATCCAGGGCCAGCAGGCATTGGGGTGCAGTCAGCAATCAATTGGCAACATACTTTTCATGTTCTCGGGCCTCATGGGCACGGAATTCTAACACTGCAACGAATTAAGTTGATGATCGGGGAATTCACGTCTATTCATCTTATCCATGGACTCCCCATGTAATTCTGGGGGATTCAGGTTGAGTCAATAAATGGGTTAGGGAAAACTTTTCATCCCATTTAAAGTAGTCATTTTTGGATACTCAGTAAAACCCAAAACTCAACCACCAGCAAAAGCTTTCTGACTGAAGAACCGATAAAGTTGAATCAATTTACAAAATTTATGTTGAGAAGTGTGGTTTGACATTATGATCTTACAAATTTACAACGAGGATCTCTATGTCTAATGTCATGGTTGTTATTGGAGCATCATTTTGGAAAAACTAAAATCATGATCCTTCTTAACGGAAACCAATTTCCTGTGCTCAGTTAATAGTTCAACAGTGGTCCTTAATTTCCCAGTGCTTGTCTAAAATTTCCCCAAAATTTTCAATTTTTGTAGGGTATTCATGGGAGTACAAAATCAATATCATTGTTTTCTAATGATAGAATTCTAATGCTGGTGGCAAATACGAGGAGTTTTGCTAATCTCATCAAAATTTTTTTGTCAAGCTAAAGTCAATACCCAAATATTTTACCCTGTAAAAAGCAACAAATCTAGTTTCATAATGTGTGGAAAAACATTTTTATTTCACCAAAACATAACTTATAGTATGTAAGAATAAATTAACTTTTACAAAACACAATACTCTCACTGTGCCATGTGTACAGATAATGCGGCTGTCCCAACTGTTAAATAGAGAGGTCATGGTTTGGAATAGCTATGTGTCAAATTTCGTGCACAAATTCAATTAAATGCCCCTTAATGTATATTCATGCATGAGTACAATACTCTGACCATAACTGTTTAAACTCTCCCGTATTCCTGAATTTTTAAAGCTCCGTTTTGCCACTTGACAAACTCCTTTTGAGCTGAAACTTGGCATGTAGCAGGAAACCTTGAGGTTTACCTATCCACAAAACTTGTTTCTATTTGATCTGCCGCATGACAAATTTTTTGGGCTGTTTAGGAAAGTCTTCCTACACAGACTCTTTTAGGAAAACTGCCCCCATATAAAAAACGTGACAGGTTTACATTTCCTTATTGCATAAATGTTTTTCAAACTTGTTTCAAAATAGATTTGATTCTTGTTAAGTCAATAATAATGTGTTTATGCAATTATGTTATTTTCTTAATAGCTTTATGATGTTAATTAATAGTCGACCAAGGTTTATAAACCAACTAGATATCATTAGTAATTGCCATTTGGATTGTTTTTTTGATAAACAGATTTAAAGCCACATACACATCCATTGCCATAGGATTTTAACAATTTGTGCAGGATGTTGAGAAATTGTTATGAATAACAGCACTATATGTTGGTAAGTAAAATGCCTGATATTATAGCATGATGATCCAGATGGTATTTTGACTGGCCTTGGTAAGAAGAAGATGATAACTCGAAGCATTCTTGGTCCACGTACTCATTTACTCTTGTCATGCATGGATGATCTCTTTGAACTTAGGGTCTTCAATGTGTACCCATCCATGTTTGAACATTCCCTGTAATGAATAACTGATTATTAAAAGTTTTCAGCTGTAAAATACTAAATTCCCCCAAGTTTTCCATTATTTTTACTGCCCCACCCCCCACCCCACAAAAAACAAACCTGTAAGCCTTAGCCCACAGAAATTTCCAGATCCCAGCTGTTACCAGTGATCAAAATTTCGATCTTTGAGTTCAAACAATGATGCGGATCCGGGTTCCAAAAACAAGGATCAGATCGCTTGGGGCCCACAATAATGATAAAATATCTCGATTTAATGGTTGAGTGGCAATCTTGTAATTTCAGAAACACTCAAGCACTTAAAAGAGAGGAAAATAAATAGTAGGGCCAAACTGAAATAGAAAATTAGAAGAGGAGGGGTAATCTGTAATTATTAAAGTAAGGAGGAATTGATAGAACACAATTTCCTGGACAAGGGGTTTTCTTGTAATTATAAATGTCTTTTACTTGTAATTTTAGAAAACCAGTTTTTCTTCAACCTTAGGTCACGATAAACTCAGAACCAGCGGAGACCTTGACTGGTTTCGGCTAGAAGAAGTCCTTCAACAGGTATCGGATGGGCCTGAAACTACATGCGTATGATCGCAACTCCAGGTTTTACTGATTCCAGCCAATTAGCAGTCGATTGTTCATTCCAGAAGTTGAAAATAAAACCCTGAACCTGTTATGGGTGGTACTGTAGCAACTAGGATGATTTGCAATGTAGAAGTTCACTGCAGGGAAGGAGTTTGGAGGAGAAGCTCGACAGCTTGAGTTGCCTATGGAAGGGCTTCCTTCGCTCCAGATCTCAGGCCCAAAGGAGTGCTTCTGAGAGAGATCGATCAGATCTTCTGCAGCCTAGTGATGTAACAGCAGCAGGGAGAAGGAAAATAGAGTATATGATATGGAAGGGGAAGGGAATAGAAGAGATTTCGGAGGGGAAAATAGATGAAAAAATTCAAAGAGAGTATAAAGGGAAATCGGCAGCCATGGTGTAGCTAAGCAAACATTCAATGTCAAAATTTCAAATCTTCAAGTCTATTGCTCCATCGATTACATGTCTAATATAAAGGAAAAATTAAACAATTAATGGAAACTACTCTAAAATTAGAAGCTAACTAATTCCAAAAGAAATTGTTTCTAAAATAAAAAAAAAAAAGAAATCAAATCAAGTGGTAATTTTCCCTAAACCCATCGTCCAACTGCATTAGCTCTTTGGTTTTAAAAGAACACGACTCTATCGAGTTAGGTAGTGCTCCCAAAATTCCCTTGTAAAGCGCTCGTCGATGAGGTGGCACATATCTCGAAGCAGAAGACGGAAACATAACTCCAAGAGGGAGAGTAGGCTGACGTATCACTGGAGCAGGAGTTAGTCAACGACATGGCATGTCTGATAATGTGTGTGGCCTCATCAAATACGTACGACCTCCTTACTTCACCTTGATGGTGTTCTGTGGACCATCATAGAGGATACCGGCATGTCGTTGCCAAGGTCGCACTAGAAGAATGTCGCAGTGCGCCAATGGGGTGACCAAGCAGGTTAAATGGTACTCTAATGGCCCAAACTGTAGATATACTTGAACAACTGCAGTGCCCTCTTCTCGAGCTGTGGGTCCAAAACCTTGCACGTGAATCTTCTTGAAAAGCTGCTTCTGTGGAAGGTTATGTGCTTGAACAAATTTTGCAAATATGAAGTTTGTTTCTACCCTGGTATCAACAACTGTATGAACATCAGTAGGATCAGAATCGGGTAGAAGAGTACCCTTTTGCCTAAAGAGAGGAGCCTAGCCCGTTTGAAAATGATGAAAGACTAGCGGAATGAACTACATCATCATCATCATCATTATCAATATTAGTATCATCTTTCTCGAGGGGATAAAGATATAAAGCAAAATCATCATCACTTTTCTCAATTGGTTGCTTTTCTACTGCATTCACAGAACGAGTCCTATTGTGACACTTGTTTGAGTAGTGACCCTTCTCGCCACAATCATGGCATCTGGTGTTCTTCACTCCACTGTCCTTATTGAACTTTAACCTTTTTTCTTCAACTTTGCGAGCTTTAGGCTTCTTTTCCTCCATACGTGGTGGTCTATAAACTGAAGGAGTCTTAATCATACTCTTCCAATAAATGGACTTCTCTTCAGTTGTCTTAGCATGAGCCACTGCCACATCAATGGACCTAAAATCAGTGTTAGCTAATTCGAGTCGGATCTCAGTACTTAGCCCATTGATATATCGCATCACCCATTGCTAGTCTGCTTCCTGAAGTCAACACCTTGAAGATAGTTTGTGGAATTCGAGGGTGTAGGTATCCACATCCTTGTTCCCTTGTTGCAAGTTAAGCAATTTATGAAACATCACATTCTCATAATTAATTGGAACAAATTTTTCAGTCAGGATTTGTTTCATGACCTCCCAATTGGTAATGGGTCCAAATCTTCTGACAAACCTTGCATGGAGTAAATCATCCCACCATGAACATGCATACCCAATAAACTTGATGAGGATGAGTTCACACTTCTTCTCGTCCGGAAGAGATTTATATGCAAAAATCCTTTCAACTTTGGTAAGCCAGTCAAGAAATTTTTCAGGTCCCTTTTCACCACTGAACTCTGGAACTTCAACTTTGATGCCATAATCTCTGTCAAAAAATTGTCGTGTAACATCCTGGGGGACAACTGGATTAAGTTGCTGGCTAAGAGGTGTCTTCGATCTATAAGCTATTGAACTAAGGAGGTAGTGTAGAGGATATTTTTTCAGCTCACTTGTCGGACCTCTTCGTAAAGGCAGTCATCTCTTCCATAAACTTGTCAAACTTGGCATTAGTCCTATCAAGCCTAGCATCAGTATTCTGTTGATTCTCAACTAATTCACGATACAATTTGTGTAGCTCGGCATTTGTGACATTACTTGCCATGGCTAAAAATTGCAGGAAATTTGCTCTGATACTACTTGATGCGGATACGGGTTCCAAAAACAAGGATCGGATCACTTGGGGCCCACAAGAATGATAAAATATCTCGATTTAATGGTTGAGTGGCAATCTTGTAATTTCAGAAACACTCAAGCACTTAAAAGAGGAAAATAAATAGTAGGGCCAAACAGAAATAGAAAATTAGAAGAGGGGTAATCTGTAATTATTAAAGTAAGGAGGAATTGATAGAACACAATTTCCTGGACTAGGGGTTTTCTTGTAATTATAAATGTCTTTACTTGTAATTTTAGAAAACCAGTTTTTCTTCAACCTTAGGTCACGATAAATTCAGAACCAGCGGAGACCTTGACTGGTTTCGGCTAGAAGAAGTCCTTTAACAGGTATGGGATGGGCCTGAAACTACAAGCATATGCTCGCAACTCTAGGTTCTACTGATTCCAGCCAATTAGCAGTTGATTGTTCATTCCAGAAGTTGAAAATAAAACCCTGAACCTGTTATGGGCGGTACTGTAGCAACCAGGATGATTTTCAGAGTAGAAGCTCACTGTAGGGAAGGAGTTTGGAGGAGAAACTCGAGGGCTTGAGTTGCCTATGGAAGGGCTTCCTTCGCTCCAGATCTCAGGCCCAAAGGAGTGCTTTTGAGAGAGATCGATCAGATCTTTTGAAGCCCAGTGACATAACAGCAGCAGGGAGAAGGAAAACTGAGTATATGATATGGAAGGGGAAGGGAATAGAAGAGATTTCAGAGGAGAAAATAGATGAAAAAATTCAAAGAGAGAATAAAGGGAAATCGGCATCCATGGTGCAGCCAAGCAAACATTCAATGTCAACATTTCAAATCTTCAAGTCTATTGCTCCATTGATTACATGTCTAATATAAAGGAAAAATTAAATAATTAATGGAAACTACTCTAAAATTAGAAGCTTACTAATTCCAAAAGAAATTGTTTCTAAAACAAAAAGAGGAAATCAAATCGAGTGCCAATTTTCCCTAAACCCATCGCCCAATTGCATCAAACAATGCTAGTAGATTTCATCTGTTTTTGTACAACATAGATCATATTAGGGATTTGATGGACTTAGGATAGAAATAGTGGAGCCGATTAATGGGAGAGAATTCTTGAAACAGAAGTGAGGAAAGACGTGAGATTCTGGAATTGAATTACAGACATTAGTTTTCAATGATAGACTCCACCGAAGTGGATAGACTTCCCAATGGACCTCTTATTATTTATGGCCTGTCTCATATTTCTCAGATTTTGATTCCTGTGTAAATATATGCTGTACTGAAACATGCTTATGTTGCAGATAATATGCTGTTTATTATCAGTTGAGGGTATCAATGTCAATGCAATTAACAAGGCTGGAGAAAGCCCTCTAGATATTGCAGAGAAATGTGAAAATTTGGAGATTGCTTCAGTTCTAAGAGAAGCAGGGGCTATCAGAGCTAAGGACCATGTAAACCCTCCCAATCCAGCAAAACAACTGAAGCAGACTGTTAGTGACATAAAACATGACATGCAGTCCCAACTCCAACAGACACGTCAGACCAGGGCTCAGGTTCAGAAGATTCAGAAAAACCTGAAGAAGCTTCACTCAAGCGGCCTTAACAATGCAATAAACTCTGCAACTGTTGTTGCTGTTCTAATTGCAACGGTCGCTTTTGCTGCCATCTTTACCGTACCTGGACAGTATATCCAGGACCCAAAAAATGTCTCTCTTGATGTCTCTCTTGGGCAAGCAAATATTGCGAATAAGGCAGCATTCCTTATCTTCTTTGTTTGTGACGCCATGGCCCTGTTTATCTCCTTGGCTGTTGTTGTGGTCCAGACATCTGTAGTTGTGATTGAGCAGAAAGCAAAGCAGCAGCTCATGTCTGTCATTAACAAGATAATGTGGCTAGCGTGCCTCTTCATATCAGCAGCCTTCATTGCTCTCTCATATGTAGTGGTGGGCCAGCGTACCCTGTGGCTTGCTGTCTATACTACAGTGGTTGGTTGCGTGATAATGCTGACTACCGTTGGCACCATGTGTTACTGTGTTGTCATGCATAGGATTGAGGAATCAAACATGAGGAATATAAGGAAAACCTCAGGGAGCCGCTCACGCTCATTCTCTGTCTCTATGGTTTCTGACCCTGAGCTGCTGAACAATGAGTATAAGAGGATGTATGCAGTTTAGTATTGGTGTATTTTGGAGGTAGGACTACTCTCTTCTTATGAGAACCCATCAAGCTCTGACACCTAATATCTATGGTTCAAGCTGTTGCTGCTCCCGCTCTTGTAATTATAGTTCAGTCAAATTTTTTTTTTTTTTAAATGGAAAAATAGAACTTCATTCAAGCAGAGGAAGAGGGATGCTATGGCTAACAAAGAATCCAAGTGTTCATATATTAAACACTTCATATGCACTCTGGTTCTGCAGCTCCAGGATATTACAATGAGGATGTATACTCTTCATGGTTATGCATTTTAAATTCTAAGACAGTTATATATATCCCATGTATTGCATTGTTCATTTTCTATGAAACTTAGAATAAAAGCATCTGGCTCAGGATTCAGAAGCAGTCGATCAACTGCAATATGTTTCAGTGACATCCCTAGAGGACGGAAGATTGTACCTCAACTCTAAATGAAGAAAAGACGATGGTCCTGCAACAAATTTCTCTTCATTGTAATTTATGCACACTGAATGTATATATAATATGTCATATTGTTAAAAAGTATAGAAATCACATATGATGTTTATATTAGTTAAAATGGATTTTGCCTGTAACTCTCTTGTGCTCTTTTCTTTTGGGTTGTTTGGTACAGTTATCCGGTTAAACTTTGATCTGGTGTGCGCAGCATCCATATGGACCTAAAGCTTGTAATCCTTAAACTCGATAGTAGGTTGGATATATGGTAGAAATGGTTTTAGCAATTTAGATGGGGAGAAGTGTCGAAGCAGAAGCGGAGGAGGAACTTGAGATTCCAGAAATTAAGGCTGTGTTTGGTTTGCGTTCTTGGAACGCATACTAGGCCTGGAATGCATTCTTGGATGAGAAGGTAGTGTTTGGTATGCATTCTTGTTTAGGAGAACTAGAATGCAATGAAGAATGGGGTGCATTCTAAAATGGGAAAATTGGTCCATTCCACGTTCTAATATGAAGGGGATAAAGCTTGTTCTCGAGGCCGTGATGAACTCAACTTCATCCTTGACCTCAAGAGCGAAGAAGCAGTTAGAGAAACCTGTGAGTGAAGCTTCATGGGGAAGAACCTATGAGTTGTGGGAGCTTCAGTGGTTAACCATCTCTGTCAACTACTCAAACCCTAACAGTATCTTCTTCTTCTCTAATCTGATCTAGTTTGTTCTCTTCCAAAACCCTAAACACCCTCTTCACTGATCTAGCTTGCTATAGAACTTGAGAAGGAATTGGTAATACTTTTTTTTTCTTCTTTGCTGATCTAGTTTTTTGTAGGTTCTCTTCCAAAACCCTAATGTTTTGGGGGTTGAATGTTTGATTTTGCTTCAGTCTGCATTGCCAGGGAAAGCACCTTTAGTAGCCTCTCGCTCCTTGAGTCGACCTTGTTTGTTCCATCAATAGGATCTCTCTCTCTCTCTCTCTCTCTCTCTCACACACACACACACATATGGATGTGTTACGAACATGGAATAAAACTCTTATCAAATTTGAATTCCATAATAGAAAGAGGGAGAAGCACATCCTTCCACTATCACAATTCAAACACTGTTCTTGAATTTCTATTTGACCTTGGCTAAATGGCATCCGCATCTGTGAGCATTTTCAAACAATATTAACAATCAAATACTTTTTTATTATTTATTTATTTTTTTAATAAGAGAAGAAAAATTCATATTAGAGAAAAATTATCAATGTTTAGGTTAGTACATATGAGGTAGTGCATAGTTATCGAGATAAAGGCTAATTGTTTGACAAAAAATAATACTTCGTTACTAGGCCTAAGCTTCAACAAAACCGATTGAGATTCAAATTGTATAGACAAAAAAAATGGAAAACATGCAAAAGGGGTTTGCCCTATGTTGTGTGCATGGTCTTCTGGCAATTTTGGTACGTGTCGGGACTTGGGTAGGGAGGTGTCGGGTCACTTACCTCCTAGAGTCGGAAGGCTTGAATCCTCTCCAGTTAGACTGACATGAAATGCACAAGTAGGTGGGGTCATCCCTTCCCTTTTTGCAATGAGCTGCCGTCCAAAGCCCGTTGGTACTCTGTATCTCCGGTCTGAGATCTATCACAAAAGTTCAAATTAGACCAGGTTAAGGTACGGGTGTAACATCCCCCCCCCCACCTTACAAGAATTTCGTCCTCGAAATTGAACGTACCTGGTAAGTGAAACAATCTAGGGTATTGCTTATTCATTTCATCTTCTCGCTCCCAAGAGGCTTCTTACTCCGGGTGGTTCGTCCACTTCACTTTGACAAATGAAATAGTATGATTGCGGAGGATGTGGTCTTTCTGTCAAGAATCTTCTCCGAAAACTCCATATAGGCAAAATCCTCATCCAACTCATGGGGTACATATAACAGAACATGAGTCGAGTCAGGTATGTACATCCTCAACATGGTGTGAGGGTCACAGCTAGGAATCTTCGTGGGATTTGGGCCCTCTCTTCTCTCTCTATCTTTCTTTCTTGGTGTTTTCCTCCGCAGGCCTCGCACTGCCGCATCCCCGCTCGAGGATAGGTGGGGGCCTATTTGGCAAGGCTCCGCTCTCTCTCTCTTGAGGAGTGGTTAGGAGGTATACCCTCTTGGGGTGGGGGTTTAATGATGGTCCTATATGGGGGAATTGGGATCATCCAAAAGGGGGTTTGGAGTTGCCACCTAGGATTATGGGCCTAGGACCCGAGAATGGGCCTAATTCCTAAAAAGAGGGCCCAGAAGTTGGTCTGGTCCAGAGAACAGGGTAAGTGTTAGGTTGTAGAATTGGGAAGGTGTTAGGCACCCAATCTACCCGGTTCGACTGGTCTTCCTACTAGATGCTTAAGAACGAACATTTTCCACAATTATTCCTATACCGCATGCATGGCTAAATTATGACACATATGTAAACTAACAAAAAAACTACATATGTACACTAGCACAATGTAAATAAATAATCTACATTATGCTAAGTTGGGTGAGTGATTATACCTGAGCTTAACCCCTGTTTCGGGTTAAGAGAGGTGGGCCCCTAATTGGAATAGATATGGACCTTCTTGTGGGTTCTCCTAGCTCAGGGGAGGGTGGCTTTGGCTTTTAACTTCCTTCCTTTAGAATTGCTGATTGTAATGGTCTTTAAATATTTGGACAGAGGTTCAGCTAGGAAGAGTGATTCTCGAGCTTGTATTTCGGCAGAGCTTTGGCTAGGGAAAGCTAATTCTTGGACTAGTATTTCGGCAAAACTTTGGCTAGAAAAACGTGATAAAGAGGTAAGACCTTGGCGGAACTTCGGCAGTGCTTCGGTTAGGGAAGGCTAAGGAAGGGCTAAGACTTGGGCGGTATTTTGGAAGAGCTTCGGCTAGAGAAGGCTACCAAAAGGCCAAGACTTGGGTGGCACTTTGGTAGAGTTTCGGCTGGGAAGGCTAAAAGGCTAAGGCTTGGGTGGACCTTCGGCAGAACTTTGGCTGGGGAAGGCTTACTAAAAGGCTAAGGCTTGGGCAGCACTTCAGCAGAGCTTTGGCTAGGGAGGGCTAAGGAAGGGCTTGGCAAGCCAAAGGAAGTGGCTAGAGGGGGCTAAGCTAGCCAAGGGAAGGGGCTAGAGAGGTGCCAACAAGGGTAAAAGGGGGCCAACAAGGACAAGAGGGAGATGAGATTCAGTCACCCAAGGGAGGGGGTAGGTATACCAACCAAGTGTGTTTTTGGATGGTGAAAAGGGGCCTACTATTTATAGATTTTTGGATCCTAAGGGGGCGAAAATCAATTTTTTCACCAAGAGGGTAGTGGGGCTACTGGAATGGAGCCCGATTAGAAGGTGCAAGTGGCTTCCATTTTTCGGGAATGATTGCGGGAGATCCGATGGTTCGATTTTGTCATACCATATATCATTGGAATCATGATTCCGAGCACTATCCATCCGTATGGTCACTTTGGACCAGATTCCTTCGTATATATGATGTCATAATTGGACCCCTCTTTTATCTGATTTTAGGGTTTCTTGGTTTTTAGGGTTTTTGGACGTAAAGGGAGTCTTTCGGGGTTGGACCACCTCAGCTAGTTGTCTTTTTTTTTGTTGATTGGAAGCAAAAGGCCACATCCATGATCTGTAAGTCATCATAGCTGGGGGAGGGTGTCAAACTATAGAATGCCCCTCTTTGGTCGAGGCCTGTGCCATAGCTGAAGGGCAAAGAAAAGAACAACCACATTTTGTCAACCAAAGCATGTACTGCCGTCATCTTGGTCAAGGGTGACGGAGGTGCAAATGCAATAGGTAATATCTTTTAACTACTCAAAGTTTTAGAGTCTTACCTGATTCATCGATCGTAAGAAAGAAAATCCTGCAAAAGATGTTAGCAAACACATATCTTGATTTTCCTTGGCTAGGTCACTTGGGAAAACTAGGCTTTAGGGAATGTTGGGACATGACCCAGCGGCTGAGGGAGCGGAGGGGCCCGCTGCCTGGTATACAGGGCACACACTTCAGGGTATGTAGAAACACATCTGCAACTTTGCGTGGAATATGTGGGTAAGTCATTTCCATTGTTTATTTCTTTATTTGGCTGACTGATTGATTTTTTCTTTTCTTTTTAATTTTTAATTTTTTTTATTAGGTGTCCCCTAAGGGCATGTCCCCGACCTTGGCAAGATACGGGTATCCCAACAGGGTCTGGGAATGGTTTGGGATGCTTGCCCCTAGGATGAAACACCGGGTCAATAATACCTGCTTGTGCCACTTGGTCGCTTTGGAGACTAGGAAACTAGATCCTGAGTTGATGAGAGCGATCATCAAGTGGTGGTGGCCAAGCATACATTCTTTCCACCTGCTTGTCGGTGAGGTCACAATTACCCCCTTCTGTTTTTATGCTCTGACCAGTGTTCCATTCAGGGATAGGCCCCTCATCTTGCCTGAGACCATGGAGCTGAGCGAATTCCTTAATCTGACAGGGATCCAAACCCCCCAGAAGATGATTGCTTTGGCTGACATCGTTGATCACTGGTGGGAAGCGTCTTAGGGGCTACTGAACCCTATCAAGACCCTCTAGGTGCTTCGTTCCTTCCTTCTATATACCGTGGAACAGTGTCTCTTCAGCAACCTCCGAGGTATGATCGACATCCACATGACAGCCCTGTTCCAGAACATTGATGAGATTGATGTCTATGACTGGGGTGGGGCGGCATACGCACATCTACTATAGGTCCTGGACCACTTGGCCTATGGGGATCGCGGCATTAAGGGCGCAAGCTATATCATTTAGGTAATCTCCTGTCCTCATGCATTTTTTCCTTTCCTTGAGCATGCATCCTTATTAACTTGTTATCTCGATTTCCCAAATCAGCCATGGTTTTATGAGCATGTGGGGCTTATGTTGCTAGTACTATGCGATCCAAATGTGTTCCCTTTCCTGGCAGTGACGAGGTGGGGAGATAGCCATATACTGAGGGGCAGACCTACTCTTCCTAGGGGGTCCACTGCTCGTTCTCTCTTGAATGATATAACCACGGTGAGTCTCACTTGCTTCTGAGCTTTCCCATTTATTTTGTGTTGTACTTATCCCTTTTTCCTGTATAGGTCCATTGGAGGCCCTTCCAGCAGATTGAGTTCCCTGTTGTGGCAGAGATGGAGTGAGCCACAACCCTAACTCAGCTGAGGGAAATATTCCGAGGTCTCGAAGGTTGAGTCTAGTATCTGGGGGAGCGGTTTTCTCCTCAATGGGCAAACATGGACCGACGCATCCCTCCCTGGTATCCTCCTCCTACCATGCACTGCCTGGAGGCCATTCCTAAGGACAAGGCTGAGCATCTAGCCGAGGGGGTGTGGGATGACAACTTCTTGACCATGGAGGGGGACTACGATACCTTCTTAGATGCAGAGACAGTTTGTGTTCCTTTGAGTCCTAAGGGCCTGTGGTACGTACTTTCTCCCCACTACTTTTCCTGTCCTTTAAATCCTCTTCCCTTATTATTTTTGATGTTTTTGTAGTGGAGGACACGTCCCATGGTTCCTCTCTCTATTTAGTCATAGCCTGGTGTTGCTGATTCTTCTTTTGCTGAGTCATCATCTGCCGTGGGTAGGCTTGTTCACAATATGCCACCCCTTTTTCAGGCTTCCCCGGTTGGTCCTACCCAGATGAGGCCAACCCCTTTGTCCGAAGGTGCTGGAGAGGAAGTTGGATTAAGATGCTTCTCTTGGTCTCCCTATTCAGTAAGATTGCATAAGTCCCAAACATTCTTCACATCATTTCCTTTTTCTCTCTTTCCTGTTAACATGGTCCTTTTCAGGTGTCCCTGGAGGCCGATGCTGAGATTGGGCCATATGCATCAAAGCTTATGCGGGGAGTTATATTGGGAGGCTAGGCAGTCATGTGCCGAGGTACCAATTCCCCACTTGATTCTCCTGTATTGTCATCCCTTATTCTGATCATCCCTTGTGCTTCTCAGGATTCACAAATCCCTTCTTAGGAAACGTAAATTGTCAATCTCAAGAAGCAATTGCTGGATTAGCAGTTATGTATGATGCAGCTATCTCAGGTGAAGTGATGATTCCCACAAATGACCTCGGCATAGATGATGAAGCCGACTCCTAGGGTTCTTCTTTCCTTGTTCCTGTTGTAATCTTGCAAACTTGAAAACACAAATATCTTTCTTTTTCTTCTTCTTCCCTCGCCCCCCATGTTTATTTCTTTTTGTTTTTTTGTGTTTTTTTTTTTTTTTTGTACTGCCGGTCTTGGCACTTTATTTTGGAATGAGAACTTATCTTTTGGCATAAAAAATATTTTATTTATTTATTTATTATTTTTTTAAGAATTTGAATTTTAAGGCACGATTAATTCCACAACTCAAGTTTTCATTAGAATAACCGGTATAACGCTAAAATCCAAACATCACCTTATTACATTGAAATGGGGAACAACCTTCCTACCAAAGATAGGATAGGTCAACTACAATTTGTGGAGACAATTCTTGGGGTGGATGGAAGTTCACCAACTCCTCTGGGTCTTCTGCCATTAGTCCATACTCTTGGCTGATGTAAGTCGGTAAGTAAAAGGATGTATGAGTCAAAGCCATCAACCTGACATAGTTACATCCAGGGGTCTTCATTAGGAAATCACCTATGGGCCACCATGGGCACTTCCATACGATGTCCCGTGAAGTTTTTCCTTGTAAATAATACTCTTTCCAATCAATAATGAACTTGAATTCTGGGATCTCCCTCTTGTCTTGATAATGGGAAACTTTGAGTTGGCATTCATTCAGGGGTTTGACCAATTTCAACCTTTCGAGTAACCAAAGTTGGAAAATAGTGGACTTCCTTGATAACGATCGGTCCCAAATTTATGGCTATGACTCATGTCATCAAATCCCTTAAGTGTCTCTGCAAGAATTGTGGAGACAATATCACCTACTTCCTTTAGCTGCTTTACCACTTCTACCAGAACAAGTGATGGACCTTTAAATTTCGGAGAACATAGCAAGCCAACATGCAAAATAGATAAGCATCCCATGATCTCTACTGGGATCTCTCCCAATGACAGATACTTAGTGAAAATCCTGGCCACCTTTAAAATTTTGATCTTCCCATATCTGACAAACTATTTAATTTCTTCCATCGCCCATCCGAAGAAGCTTTGAATCTCTTATGATTAGTCCTTCAAAGATGGTTGAATCAATCTACCTTCAGGTGGAGACAACATGCAGCCTCAAAATTCCTCCAGAGTTGGGCAAATCTCAATGGTCCCAAACTGATATACATGGAGATCAGCATCCCAATGTTGAGGTACCTATCGGAGCAAATTGTGATGCAACTCTACACACCCAATCTAGCTGAGCACTGGCATGTTCACAAATTTCAGCAATCCTTATGCCTCAATATTTATGTCCAAGGTCCATTTCCTTAATGTCTCGTCCAAAGATTCCATGATTATTTCTTTCAACCATCACAAACAAAGAGGAGAGGTTATTTTTCAAAGTATCACCTATTAGCTATTGACACAACCAAACCTTTACCACTGTTGCATCAAGTTTTTCTTTTTTTTTTTTTACCAATCAAGGGTGGGAAGTGAACTGGCCTTGATTACTAGTGTCGGGTGGCAATTTTTGGGAGGATGGAATTCTGGATAAGAGTTTGGAGGACTATAGATGGATGATGAATATCTAATGGCCAAATATCCCAAGTGGCGATTCTTGGGGAAAACAAGCTATGATGATCTTCTTAGATACCTTAATTATTAACCTGGGAACCTTCCAATTACCTGAAGGTTGTTGGGACCGCACTTGCACATGTCAAGTTGCCTATATATCCCTTGAGAGGAATCAGGTCTAGCGTAGTTCACGTGATCCACCTGTTTCATACATAATATCTCTTGAGTTGATCCATGTTGACCATAGTTAACAAATTCAGATTCGGGAATTATTCGGACGGAGAATTATTCGGAATAATTCGGATGATTAATTGAAGGATTCGGTCAAAAAAGCTTATTGGGTTTTTTTTTTTAAATTGTTTTTTATTGTTTTTTTTTTTTTTTGGTTTTTTTTTTTTTTAAATAATGTTTAAATAAACCGAATAATTCGGTTTAATTCAGATTCGGTCCGAATTATTCGCGATTTATATTCAGTTTTGAAAAAGTCGCGAATTTTAAAGAATTTTATTTTTAATTCGGATTCGGTCCGAATTTTTGATAAAATTCGGAAAAATTCAGTTCGGCCGAATAATTCGTGAATTATTCGGCCGAATTGATAACTCTGATGTTGACCAATCCAAGTATTTTTTCGCCATTAAGGTCCATGAGTCTTATGGCCTTGCCCGACAGGATTTCTTTGACATTGAATGGACCACTTCAGTTTGGCCTAAATTTTCCACTTGTGTCACGAATGGCAGCTCTCTGTTCTCAGACAATTATCTCACCTTCTTCTATGTGATGGGGCTTTACATGCTTATTGAATGTTATTGCCATTCTCAATTGATATTTTCTTAGATTATCCATGACCTTCAAACGCCTTTCATCCAGAAAGTTGAGCTCATCATGTCTAGCCTTTACCCACTCTCCTTCAGGTAGCTGGCTATCCAAAAGTACCCTTAGGAATGGTACTAGGATCTCTACTGGAAATACCGCCTAAACCCCATATACCAAGGAAAAAGGAGTTACCCTAGTCGAGGATCGTATAAAAGTTTGGTATTCCCAAAAAGCAAGTGGTAACTTGTCTGCCCAATCTTTGTCTGTTTCAACCATTTTCTGGAGGATGACCTTAATGTTTTTGTTAGTTGCTTCTACTACCCCATTGGTTTGTGGCCTGTACATTGTAGAGCGATGCCTTTTGATGCCAAACTTTGTGCAGATTTTATCAATTTTGCCCTGTAAATGGGATTCTTGATCCGATATCAGCTCTTGCAGTACTCCATATCGGCAAATGATTTTTTCTTGGATAAACTTTGCCACCTTGGTGGATGTGAGGATTGCATATGATTAAGCTTCTTCCTACTTAGAGAAGTAATCAATAGCCACTAAGATGAACTCGTGCCCGTTGGATGCTTTAGGGGTTGATCTTCCCTATGACGTCAATACCCCAAGTAGAGAATGGGCAAGGAGAACTGAGTGAGTGCAATTCTATTGACAGGATGTGTTTGATATTGGCAAATATTTAGCATTTGTGGCATTTCTTGACAAAATCCACACAATATACTTCTATTGTGTTCCTATAGTATCCCAGTCTGAGAACCTTCTTAGCCAACATCTTGGCATTCATACAAGGTCCGTAAAGGCCCTGATGGATATCCTCCATGATTGTTCTAGCTTGATCTTCATCCACACACAATAACTATATTCCATCATAGAATACTGTTAGAAGTTCTCTCATTAATAGAATCATTTTTTATGGCTTCTACCAAATCATTCTTAATCTCTTTAGATCCATCCGGCGAACTTGAAATGGGAGGCACAGTAGTAGCCTCGATAGTTGGAGGGTCAACAGAAAGGTCAGATGGTGAAGAATGAGTGGTACCATTCCGTAGATACTCTCGGCCATTCCGTAGGGCATATACCGCATTACACTGGTTAGAGGGCCCTTGGTGTTGTTGACTCTGTACAACATTGAGCTGAGGAGCAGGTAGATCTTATGGAGTCAGTACCTGATGTCTAGGATTCGGCTCTGGCTGACTAGGAAATTTTCCTTTCTCCTTCTTATGCATGATTGTGACAAGTTGGGTGAGTTTCCTCTCCACATTATTGTGGCTTGTCATGAGAAGGGCCATGCTTTTCTCTAGCTCACTAATTCTTGCCTCCTCTCCAGTGGATGTAAACCCCAGGGGTTGTTGATAAGGTGCTTGGAGAGGGGGCCTAGAAAATTTAACTGAAGACCTAGATTAGGCCGAGGGAAAGAATTAGGTAGTGGTGCAAAATTGGACCTCTGGGGACTAGGCTGCCCTTGGTTGTGAAAGTTGGATGGACCTCCTTGATTCCCTTGGCTCCATAAAAAATTAGGGTGATTTCTCCACCTTGGATTGTAAGTGTTGCTAAACGGGTTGTTCGGATAAAGAGCATTAACACTTTCATTGCCCCCAGAACTATTGGGGCATTTTTCCATTACATGTCCAAGGGAATGACACCAATTGCACATAGAGACCTGATTTTGGACTTGGAGGACTGGGGCATGTGCTTTAGGGACAAGGGCTTCTATTCTCTTAATGAGGCTATCTAAATGGGCCTCCTTGGCTACTATCCCATTGACATAGTACCCTTTACCTCCTATAGTTCTCTCACTTTCCTGAGTAGACTCCCATTCTCTTGTCTTTTCAGCTAGGTGAACCAAAAAGTTCCAAGCTTCGTTTTCGTCCGCATAAGCTGTGAAGCCTGTAAGACACATAGACTCTAACATCTGCTTGGTATGGAAGTCTATCCCTTCATAAATTATTTGGCAAAGATGTCATTTGTCAATCCCATGATGGGGACACTCTTGGAGAAGGTCTTGGAACCTTTCCATGAGTCTAGAAAATGACTCTTGAGGCTTTTGTTGGAACTGCATGATCTTGCTCTTAAGTTTGTTTGTTTTATGCAAGGGAAAATTTTTTCTTAAGAATGCTACCGTAAACTGATCCCATGTGGTAATGGAATTAGTTGGCAACCCATATAACCATCTTTTTGCTCCATCCTTGAGCGAAAAGGTAATGCATCTAAGTTTAACAGCATCATCACTGAGCTGTTGTATCTTAATGAGGACACAAACCTCCTCAAATTCTCTCAGGAACAAATAAGCATCTTCGGAGGATAGCCCAAGGAAGTGGGGTAACATAGTGATGAATTGAGTTTTAAGCTCATAATTGTTCTCTGTGGCAGCTGGTAACCTAATGCAAGAAGGTTGGGCTGCCCTGGCTGGGTAGAATCTATCCTTTAAAGTAGGCTTAGGTTGTTCTGCCATTCTTAAAATAAGTACTCTTACTAAACGATTGGTAGAATCACGGGTCAACACACTCATGCAACAGAAAACTATCCACAACTAAAGTAAGACAATCACAAAAGAATGGAAAGAAAAACTCTTTTTTTTCTTATTTGAATTTTGAATTTTTTTTTGAGAGCTTACCGGCAGGGATCCGGGGTTGCTCAGGTCAATTCCTGAGGTACTGCTACAGGGCTAAACCTGTCTTTATCATACTATGAGGCATGGCGACCTCCACTGATACAACTATTAATGCAAGTTGATCTTCTCAGGAATTCAATAAAAGAAAAGAAAAAACAAAACAAAGCAAATAAAGCACTCTGATTTACCAAAAGAAAGCGAAAAAAATAACATGGAACTGTCTCCTCGGCAATGGCACCAAAAACTTGTTTGAGATTTTAAATGTAACTGCAAGCGTACGGATCAGTGTAGCTATGGGTTGAACATAGGGAGAGCAACCACTTTATTTATTTTTTCTTTTAATATTACGAAAGTGAACTGATTAATGATTGTGATCTAATTCTAATTACCATCCTAAACATATGTATCTAAAATAACGTCCTAACCATTTGTCATCTAAGAATTTAAAGACGCAAGCCACACAATTAAAATCAAATAAATAAATAACTGAAAATAAATAACCCACGTAATTAAAAAAAAAACAATAAAGGAAAAAATGCTGAAATAAAAATAAAGTAAAAGAAAGGGGATAAAGCTAGAGAGAGACTCATAAGTAGGTTTCTTTACTTAGCCCGAGGGATGCATCATAATATGAGCTTCCCTACTTGACCAGAGAGTCACTCTTACAAGGGTTACTCTACTTGACTTTAGGGAAAGGGAGACAATTAAAATAAAAGCAATAAATTGATGGTTCTATGGCTAGGAGGGGCAAAGCCAACACATGCATTAGCCATGAACCTTGGGGGAAAGGGATAACAATAATGTAAAGATTGAAATTAAAATCTTAAATTAAGAAAGAAAGGGTAGTCAGAAGAGGGAATGAGAGGGGGGAGAGAAGATTACTGAAGGAGCCTACTTACTTGAATCAATGCTTGAACTTGAAAGCTTGGGTGATTTGAGATACTACCAGTACTAAAAACCAGATTGGAATAAACCAAATCTGAAATTTCTAGTACTAGAGAAAACAAATCTTAAAAAAAAAAACTGAACTTGAAAAAAAAATGCTCCCCGGCTAGTGATCTTGTTACCTAGATCTAAGCCTAGAACTATAACTTTAAAAATTACAACTCAATTGCATAAATCATAAACATAAAAGGCTGAATAAAAATAAAAGAGTGCTTGCATTAATTGACATTAAAAAACTATTACAAAAGTGATTAAAGCAAAAATAAAGAAGAACTAAAACTGAAGAGAGTGAGAGAGGGAGAGAGAGAAGAAAACTAAGCATAAACTAGAAAATAAATTAAGGGGAATAATAAATAGGAGGGGGGAGGAAGGGACTTTTATAGGGCTTTTGTCTTGCCTCCTTCCTTCTACAAGTCTTCTTTAAGAAAAGAAAGAAAATAAAATTAAATTAAATCTTGGTAAAAATCCTCATTCTTTGAGATATTGTGTGAGGAAAGAGAGAATCCGTTTCCAAAATTAACAAATTCTATTCCTTCCTTGCAATATTAACCAATATCTTGTAATCTTGATTAAATCAGAAAGGAATCTTTGCATAGCATCTTCAAGATCTTGTGAGGTGGCAAAGAGAGAGAATAATCTTTAGGATTTTGTAGGAGAGAGGATGTGGTACCAATGAGTGGGTCCCACCTTTGGACTGGTTCTTGATTCACTTTAAGCACTTTCTCTTGTAGACTTGGAAACTGAAAAAAAACAAGAAAAATAAAAGTAGTACTATCCAAAATGGGGCCAAAATGTACAATTATATCCCTAAGATTTCACACATTATTATGCTCATCACCTTCCCTTCCCACTCTCTTTTTAGGAGTATCCGGGGACTCAGTGCTTTCATTGGCCGGATTGAAATTGCAGGGTTGTCAGAGGAGAACTTATCTTCAACTAATGCTACTTCTGATATACCAGTGATGTAACTCTCCTATTCACTTCCCTTGATTTGTAATTGTTCTAGCTTGTGAGTAACCCAGTCGAACTCATCTTGGAAGAATACTTCAAATCCTGGCTGCATTTTGGCGGCGCTCTCATCAAACCATGGTTCAACATTCCATAGAAAGGGAAGTTTTCTCCTTCCTCGACAAAGTACCCATTGAGGGTGGGGTAGTGAGAGACGACTATCCTTCTAGTCTTTCTCAATACTTTTTACCCCTTGCTGACATTGGTGCTTTCCGATCTGTGGGGCTGGGGATTGTACCCTAGACTGTTTCTTCCTTTGCTCACGATCAAAGTGGGTACCCTAGGGACACCCTGATGATATTTTCCCAATCCCATTCTGGGGAAGTATTGCATGTTTTTCATCATTATGCTAACCAGGCGACTGTAGATTACTTCATAATTGACTAGGATATTCTCTTCAGAGGTCCCCTTGGCAAGGACCACACAAGTTCCTTCTATTTCAAACACACTAAGCTGAACTTCGTTGCCTTGCTCTTCTCCCTTCTCAATTTTGGCTAGGGTATTGACCACGTCGGGATCTCCTGTTACAGTGATCACTTTCCCTTCATGTATGAACTTTACTTTATGTTGGAGACTGGATGATACTGCCTTTGCTTGGTGCAACCATGGCCTTCCCAGAAGCATGTTGAAGGATACAGGTATATCAATGATCTGGAAATCAACTCCAAACTTTATTGGACCAACTAATACAGCTGCAGTGAGAATTCTAAGGACCTCTCTTTTAGTGTTGTCATATGCTCACACTGTCTAGTTTGATGGCCTCATCTCTTCCATATTCGCACTAATACTCTTGGATGACCTTAAGGGTAGAACAGGAAAGACCCATTGTCAATAAGGACTTGGGGAACAATCTTGTCCAAACATTCCACTGTTATGTGCAAGGCTATGTTGTGCTGGGTACCTTTGGCAGGCAGTTCTGCATCCATAAATATCATCGACTGAACTGCATATGTTGTCCCCACTACCTATGAAAGTTGCACTGGATCAGTCTTAATAGGTACCTGTACATTAGTTTTGGATTTGAGGACAACATCGCGATGTGAAGGAGAAGCCATTAGCAATCCCCATTGGGATTTGGTTGCTCCACCATTAAGGACTTACCCTTGTAGTCTTTCCCACTTCTAGTCCCCATCACACTAGCAGACTTTTTCACAATAATCTCTGTAGGGTACTGGTCCTCCTCATCACTGTCTGTTATGGTGATTATGTCACATCCTATCGTCCATATAGCATAGGTCTGCCGACACTGGATACCTCACTGCACCCAGTTAGCCTGTTTATCCCAGAATCCTACTCTAGGAGTGTCCACAACACCATAACCACATATACTAAAGTTAATCATAGTCAGATCAGAGTTTGCAGTGAATAATATAAAATCAAGTACATGCTCATATTCACCCAGTGCATATAAGTAATACCTAATATTAGATACACAATGATCCACAATTTTATATACAGTAATCCATATATCAAAATATACACACAAAAGAATCTCCCACCTATCATATCATTAAACTTCTTTCTCCCACCTATTAATTACACAAAATGTATCTCCCACCTGTTAAACATAATAAGTCTCCCACTTGTAGTTTGAACCACCAAAAATTGATTTCTATTACCATCCATATGTACACAAAAGAATGATCGTAAACATCAGATCTCATAAATATTGTACACCATAAACACAATCGTCGGACTCACATTCAGGTCCATGACTAAAATCATCAAAATCCTGTATACAAGCCAACTGATCCATAGCCATAGCATCATGCTCAAAACTAGTAATCTGTAGGTGACTGTTCTCCTCATCTATAGATCAAAAGAAAGGGGGGTGAGAACTGGTAATGCTCATTGAGGGGTGGGGTAGAACAAACACACGTATCCATATGCAATGCATGCTCCACATATAAGAATGATGCTCATGATTCCATTTATTTAACTATTCAAATGCTTAGTCCATTACTAAGTCTAATCACCTATGGGTATAGTGCTATGCAACGTCAGTGGCATACCCTACCTTGTATGTTAGGCCTCAGGTATACAAGCTCGTTGCAGGTAGGAGCTAGTCGGTCCCGGTCAGAGCCTCGGTCCCCCGGCTAACCCCTAAAAGGTAACCTCGTATAATAAATATATTCACTAGGCATACAATATGTCATATCCTATCCAAATCCACAACTGATATCACCCATCTCATCACAAAGTGCACTGCTGATCAGACAGCCACAAATGTCAGGATTTGTCCGTACCTAACCCCCTATGGACAAGGGGTGTAGCACTTGGGGTTGTGATACCTAGCCATCATACTAAATGATGTACAACCAATCATCATCCAAACCACACATGCATACATGGGCACCTGCTCGTGACCCATCTCACTTGCCTTACCTTCCACATTTCCATCACCGTCAATTACATCATACCACAAACATGAAAGTAGATGCAAATGAAGAAAATAAATGCATATGCACAAACACAACAAGTAATGCATGAACAACAATAATAAATATACCAAAAGAAGTAAGAGTAGGGGGAACCCACTCACCTTGACAATCTGACATTGCTACTACTCTTCCTGGTGTTGTATTGGTTCCCTCACAGCCATTAGGAAGTCCTAAAAATCAACAATTATACATACATTTATTAAATAATTTTTTTTGATTTTAAACCTACCCAAATAGAGTCATTTTCTATTCCCTTATTAGCCATACAGACCCGCTTTCAGACCCTAATTCACTATAAAAATCTCAGGGCAAAACAGTCTTTGGAAGCCTAACCGGCTGGAGACTTTTAGCCCAACAGGCCGGCCTGAGGTCTCTTGCCTGTTAACCATTTTCTGCAGAAAATTGATTATGCCCTCTTCTTTGCTAGTCTTTACCTCTGTTCTAGTCATAATTCCACTATCTTAGTATCATACTTTCACAACAGTGAATTAATACTCAAATTCTCATTACTTTATCAACGAACATCATTCCATTTTAATTAATTAAAATAAAATACCCCTTTTAGCAGAAATTTTCATGATCAAACCTCATATTTTCAAAATTCCAGCCACAAGACTGCAATTTAACTTTAAATTAACATGATCCAACTCCAATCTAAGGTTGCATGCATACATTTCTTCACCAATTCCATTTTTCATGTAAGAGGTCAGACCTCAATTAACTTGCATGCTTAATTAAGATATTTCAAGAACAGAAATTAGGTAGAAATTTCACTTCTTCTCAAGCTCTCTTACTATTTTAAAATTTTAGGTGAAAATCCACACATTACAACTCAAATCGGCCATGATTTTTGTCTCATTTGTACAATTATTTCTTACATTCCTCATGCATTGCATCAGTCCATCAAAATCAAAGAAATGAAACTCCATTTAGAAAGTTCTCTTGCTGAAATTTTCAGAACTTCCTTCCATACAACAGAATCGGTTTATTCCCTTCGTATTTTTTCTGAGATTCCTTCTTATTACAGGTTTACATAAGTGAATGGACTTACATTGCAGCTGATTCCTCCAAGAGTGATCTAAGGGCAGAAATCTCCAATCGGATTTCCCTCTCTTCCCTTCTCCTCTTCTCTTTTCTTCAAAGGTCGGTGGAGGCATTATATAGCCCCACTAACTCCCTTAGTGGTCCACTATCATAACGCCTTAGTGATCCACTAAGTTATTATATAATATATTATAATATATGTATAAGTAAACCCTTAATACTTATACTATATGATTTCTAATTTTAGATTTATACAACCTTATAATGCATAATACTATATATATTTAGATATATAAGTGTATATGGTACTATATTACTTGTATTATTATATTATTAATACTTATAGGTACCCTTTTTTAATTATAATTTTTCATTTCATAATTTTATTATTTAACTTATTTAATCATATCAGACCCATAGGGATAGGTCCACATGCCAAAATTCCAAGAATGGGACCCATTCGGTCAAATATGACCATTCTGTCCAGTCAACAGGCTAGCTTATCATGTCTAGAACTCTCCAGCTTGTTGAGCCAGATTTGTTTTTCTTAAGTCTGTTTAGTCCATTTTTATTACTAACCCTTATGAAAGGTTAATAAATATCTGTTGGCCCACTTTTCTTGTTGTTTCTTCCAACACTGTTGGTAGAAGGCTTAGGTACATGTTGGGTCATTCTTTCCTTTCAGGCATTCCATTGCCAGCCAAGCTAGTGTTGGCCTCTCTAGCCTCTTACTCTTGCCTGTTCACAGTCAATGTGAAGAGGTGAGATTTGGGGTGTTACTGTTATAGCCATGCCCTAACCCAATCTAATTTGAACTGTTGTGATAGGTCTCGGACCGAAAATAGAAAGTACCACTGGGTTTTGGCTCACGGCTACCCATTGCAAAAGGGGGAGAGATGACCCCACTTGCTCGTGTGTTGCTTGCCAATCCAATTGGAGGGGATTCAAGCCTTCCGATCAAAGACGGTAAGTGACCTGACACCCTACACTCGAATCCCGACACACACCAAAATTGTCAAAAGGCCATGAGCACAGCCTAGGGAAACTACCTGTGCAAGACTAACTTGTGGACAGCAAGTAGTCAAGACAACAAACTATCTTGACCATTAGAAGCACTTGGGCCTGGATTCGGTGGGCTGAATCCGATGGCCACTTGTGCTGCTAAACTGGTTTTGATGCTCGTGGACCCCATCACCTTCATAGAGGACAACCTCGAATGAACACACACACACACTCTCCCACACCTTCCCTATGACTTGTATTTCGTATGAGTTCAAGGAGAAGGCCTGCGTGTCTTAAATCTCGAAATAACCCATTTGGATTGACTAAGGGCCAACCAAATGGACCTTAGTGTGAGGTCTACTATATAAGTGGGAAGTGAGACTCATTTCTCATTTCCTCACTTGTACAAGTCATGGGAGAGGGAAGGAGGAGCAGAGAAAGGAAGGAAAAGGAAGAGAAAGGAAGAAGAAGAAGGGGAAGAAGAAGAAGTGGAAGAAGAGGGAAGGATTCACCTTAGCTCCCAGCTGGCCGCGTCATTGCCGGAGGTAGGTGTTACCTCTCTTACTACATTCTCCTTCTTCATTTTGACATAGGATATTTGGTTACAATGTGAATCTTAACCTCCACACCTCCCCAAGCTCGGAGAGTATGTATTTCACCTCCCTGGTGTGATTGTTGAGCTCAAACCAAGTCTGATGAGCTCCGGCAACACTTGTGACCAAACGACCATCTAGGGTTTCGATCATTCGATCAATGTATCTCCTAAATGGCCCAATGGAATTGGATTTTTTTATCTCGAAATGATGCTAGGAATACCCCTACAAACTCCATGGAACAAATCCCGACGATCGAGCCTGAGTCGGAAGCCCCAAATGACACGGGCACTTTTTGTGTTTCCATCGAAAATAGCCACCGGAAACACCTGGGCCTGAATCTAATGGGTTGTTTTTTGGTGAAAAGGAAGCTCGTATGAGCTCTCTGTTTTCACCATCAGATTCACATCTGATGAATCCAATGGGTTCCAACCTTGTTTCCGGTGACTGAATCTGGTGACACCCTGGACTGTCAGTATTTGACAGTACATTTACCCTTTGGAGGTAACACCAGTGGATTCCTTCCAATATTTCTGACATGCAATAACACCCGATTGCCTTTGTGCCTAGGACAGGGACGTGCACATACCTCAAGGCCAGAATTGAGTTAAACACTCGGTGGCCATACTTGGAACCCGATCCATTCAAACTTAATCAAGGTGAGGGATGGTTGACTTTTATTTTGGGATCGTTTAATTATTATAGAATTGCCCGCATTTGTAGGATTTTCACACGATTATTTAAATTGCTTAAATGATGATGATGTTTCATAACATATTATATTTTGATGGAAATGACATGAAATGTATGTTGTGAGATGGAATCCGGTGAGGCCGAGGTGGTTCTGGTAGTATGATTGCCGTATGTTTATTGCATTTATACATTGATTATGTGCATTAGATTAGATGTAGTTATGGAATATAATTTTTGGCAGATGGTTTCCTGGTATTGTGTACTTCGGGACTGCATTTAGAAATGGATACGCTTTGTGGCCGATGGGAATCCTTATGTTGCATAGTCCATACTCAACTACTTTGTATGCTAAAATAGGTATATAGTCATGGGTTACATCTTGTGGCCAATGGTATCCCGGTATCGTGAACCCCAGGACTATACTTGGAAATGGACCTGCATAGTGGCCGATGGTGATCCCGATGTTGCGTGGTCCATACTAACTGTATCATTATGAAAGGCATGTAGGATATTGTGGTTATGTGCCATTCCCCATGCTACGTCCCCTTGCCAATTAGAGGTAAGGCGTTGGATAACCCAATGGTGGTATGTTTGATGAACCTTCTCGGAATGCCACACCCGCAGTAGGATGTAATTGTTGTCGGAGGTGGGAATTAGTCCAACGTGGCCGATGGTGATCCCAGTGTCGTGACTGCCAGGAGGGGTTATTAGGGGTTTGTTGGGAGACCAATGGATGCATCCCGGGATCGGTGGGATCCTAATCACAACTAGGGCTTGTATTGCTATGTAGTAGATGGCAGTTTCGAGACCGAGGATACAACCAATGTGTTATAGTAGCATTACCTGACTTAATTGTATTGTTAGGTGGTTAAATTATCAAATGGCTTGCATTATTCGCATAATGGACTATGTGTTTAATTCTTATATTCATGTCATCATGGAATATTATATATGTGAATGCTTGTGCTTGGTTGTGCATGAACCCCACCCCTCACTGGGCAAGTTTGAAGCTCACCCCATGTATATGCCCCTTTTTTTGATGATGATACAGGTTTGGTCATGCCTATGGCTTGTGAATCTCTATCCTTCGGACCCTAGTACGAAGTGAGCGACTGGTAGATGCCGGAAGCAGGGGAGCATAACCCAGACTGTGCTTGCGACTACTGTACATATGCGGCACTATGAGATGCTCGACATACTTTTATTATTTTGATAACAAATTGTGAATCATATATTTTTGGGCTTATGATTTATAAGTTATGGATAATTGTAATGGAATAACTCGGTTATTTATATGATATCACTAGATGTTCCCCACTTTAAATTATAATTCTGCTATTATACTCTGATTTCGCTGCTATTGGTTTGGTTTGTGTTGTGAGATTGTTTATGTTAAGGTACTGCTATCAGAGATCCTGGTAGGTTTGTAAGACAGGTAAGCATCTTACTCACACCACTGGTATTCCTAATGGTAAGTTTGGGTTTACTGGAATCGGGGTGTGATAGCTTGGTATCAGAGCGTGATACTCTGCCTTAACTCACAATCTCACTCGAACCATGACTTGGGGATTAGGATTTAAATAAAAATCTTAATGGCAACAATTTATAGAAATTGCAGAAGTAGGAGACAAGTATAGGTGTCAAAGCCGTTTTATTATAATCAAGAACTAAGTAGATAAGCATACACCAAAATTTTCTTGAAATAAAAGACAAAATGCAGGAAATCCTAACTACCCTACAAATGTAGGAATTCAAATTACAGAAGAAAATGATAGGTAATAAAATGCAACTAACAACTGGAACATAAAACTGTAAAAAAAATATAGAATGGGAAATCCTAAGACTACAGTGGCAACCTATGCCACTACTGCTGCTAGTTTTGCCCTCGCCCTTGAGCTCGGTTCTGGCCCTATGCTCATGGCTTTGGTACTATAATGGAAAGGTGGAAGACTATTGCCTGCATCTATGCCTCAAGGGAGGCAACCTGAGTGTCCAGTAGGCAATAGCTCCTATCCACACTCTCCACTCGAGTATCCATCCTTCTCTGTATATTGGTGGTGGTATCCAGATGAGCCATTACATCATTGAGTCCATATGGCCTTGAACCCTTAGTGTCATGAGAAGAGGAGGCAATAGAAGTCCCCATAGTCTGAGGGTTAGGTGGTGGAATCACCCTAGTAGGAGGCACACGTGGAGGGGCAATAGGATTAGCACCTCCATCACCCTCTTGATCTCCATCATGACCACCCGCATTACCACCTCCCAGTTGGTTCTCTATATCCATTTCATCTTTTTCGGGGAGTCTTGGTTGAAATCCAAGACACTAGTTCCCAAACTTTCCTCATCCTGTAAGTCCATGCCAAAGCTGAGGAAGACCTCAGTTCAGATCCATCCGTAGTAGAGGTTTCTGCCTTACGTGCCCCTCCCTCGGCCCTTGTCACCATGGTCCACATCAACAGATAGGGGAGGCGAACCTACAACCCCATGTAGACACAGTAAGTGACATAGGCCTGTAGAATGGATACCTCATCAAAGTGGCCGCTTGTAGGGAGGACATTCAACTGAATGGCTCTACATATGACCTTTGGCGTTGCCCGATAATTAGTAGTCAAGGGCCACCCAGAAGCCTCCTTTGTGAGTATGTTGTCCATCTCCGCCTGGACATCAAAATTTTGGAACTCATAAGATGGAGTCCTAGGTGGGCAGTAGGCTAGCTCTCCCTCATTAGAGATCATCAATATGTTGGCTAACTCAGCCATACCAAAAGAGATATTGACCCCCTCCACCCTCAAGATGAACCTCATCTCCTCAGTGCCATGATTCTCACATCGTAGATTGCAGTAGAAGAGCCTTATGAGCCTTGGGTAGTACTTCACATCTGGCTTTAGGATGTGGTACCACCTTAGAGCTTCGAAGCATTGATGGAGGCGAAACCATCGGAAGTCCCTTGTCCTCACATACTTCCTAGGGTCAACATTCCTATACTCAAACTTCTCCCAGTGATCTTACTCCTCCATAGAGTGAAACAACTGGTGATCATAATGTTTTTCCTCGGGAATAACCAGTTGTGCGGCACCACGACAGGGATGAACACGACAATTAGACATGGTTGCAACACAAAGTTCCTAAGGTTTAAGAAGAACAAAACCTAAGTTAGGAAGAATGCCTAAAACCACAGAGAGAATCTCAAAACCTAGGTTAAAGAAGAAGAATAACTCATCTTAGATGTGTGAACAGCAGTAATCGAGCACAAAATCACGAGCAAAACGTAGGGAATGGCTAGGGAGACCTTCCTTGGTCATTTTCTCTCCTTCTCCAATTGATAGGATAGGGTTTTGTGAGAAGATAATGAAACCCGAGTCTATTTATAGCGTTTTTGGGTCCACTGGAAACACCCCACCTTAATACTGGACTTGAATTTGGGGAGCTGTTTCCGGTGAGGAAATTTTTGAATTTTGGTCTCTGTTTTGGTCACCTCATATTTTTGGTGAACCAACCCATATTTCTGGTAAAAAACCAGTTTTTGGTGAACTACTTTGGGAATGAATTTTGTATTTTATTTTATTTTATATTATAATATTTGATTCCTTAATTAGGGATTTCCTCCCTAATACACATGTGATCGGATTTCAATACTTGGTGGACCCCACCTATACATGCTTTGACCCTAAATTACTCCTTATGTACGCATACGGGACCGACTATGCATGTTGACATTAACATGCTTGCTATCTATGTATGTGTGACTAATTAAGATTCCTCAATAGGAATCATGTTGTGCAGGAATACCCGATCCCGATCTAATACGTCACCTCTCGCTTCTCCTATGCAGAATCGAGGTAGACTAGGAAATGTGCCACTGGCCCCAACCATCCTCATGGCACAGGATGTTGCCAACATAATGGGCAACATGATGCGTGAGGTGGAATAGAGGCAACTCAGTTCATGGCGGGGATTGATATCCGGATCCAGGTTGCTATTGGAGCTCAGAATACACCTCCCGCACCCCTACTCCATCGGCACCAGCCCAGTGCCAGCTGGCTCAGGCACCCTTTAGACATCCAATGGGATGCAAGGGCAAGTGCATAGATATGTGCAAGGTTAGGTGCAAGGGTAGTTTCAAGGATAAGTACCCAGGCAAGTGCAAGGGTAGGCCCAAGTACACGTAGAGAGTTGGACTGGCCTAACTAAAATGATGGAGAAGTTCCAAAGGTTAAGGCCCCTATACTTCTCCAATGTGAGCCATGATCAGTTGTTTCCCTCAAGATGGATTGGGGGTATGGAGAAAGTCTTTAAGTTGATGGGCTGCAATGATGAGCAAAAAATAATATGTGCCAACTACCAATTGCAAGGTGAGGCCGATGCTTGGTGGAGGACTACTGAGCCCATTATGAGAGCAACCATCCCCACCCCCACTTGGGAAGACTTCAAAGAGACCTTATTTGGGAATTACTTCCCTGGGAGGCTTTTAGGATAGGAGAGAGAGTGAGTTCTCTAATTTGGTGTAAGGATCTCGATTAGTGCTAGAGTGCCAACAGAGGTACGAGGAGCTGTACTACTTTGCTCTGGAGCACATTAAAAATAATGGGTCCAAGGCCAGGAATTTTAAAAGGGGTTGAGGCCAACCATCAGTTCCACTATGGTTAGGTTGAAGCTGCAGGCATATGCTGAGGTGGTCCAAGTGGCCAAGTCCATTGAAGACCGACATAGGGACAATTTCTCGGCTCAACAAGGAATGGGGAAGAGGCCCATGGTGTCCTTTGATTCCAAGGGAGCCAGCAAGCACTCAAGATGCCCTTATATCAACCCAACTCCAGTTAGTCAAGAAGGCCAGAAGCAAGTCAAGCCTCTTAGTCCTTCTGCTCCGGTGGTATGTCTTAATCTGTGGGTTCAAGCCCTAGGTGTTTCCATGGTGACCAGCAAGGTCACCTAGCCTGAACATACCCCCATTGGAGGTCTGGTGATGCATCTTATATCCTGCCACCTAGGTTCCAGTAGGCTTATACAACCAACCGACCAGCCCAATCATCACAAGGCTAGAGATAACAAGGAAGGGTATTTGCTATGACCACAGATGATACAGAGGCTAGACCAGGTGTAATGACAGGTACATTATTGATATCATTTTTATATGCACATATGTTATTTGACTCAAGAGCATCCCATTCATTTGTGTCACCGACATTTGCGAAGAAGATAGGAATTCGACCCAAGAGCTTGACCTAGTGTTTGGCAGTAAGTACACCCATAGGGAGTGTGATGGGTTTGAACTATGTGTATGAGCCATGTTTGGTGACCATAAATGGACATGACTTGAATGCACACTTGATTGAGTTAGATACGACCGATTTTGATGTGATTCTAGGAATGGACTGGTTGTTCGCTTACAGAGCCAGTGTGCTATGTGCAGAAATGGTGATAATTTTCAGACCCCATGATGAAGGAGAATTTACTTTTGTGGGCGATAAGCCAAAGAAACCCAAGAAGATTATTGTGTCGGCACTTCAGGTGAAGAAGCTATAGATCAAGGGTGTCAAGGCTACTTGGCATCTATGACAGATACTGAGATAGAGGTCAGACCATTGACTAAACTGGATGTGGTAAGGGAATTTTTTGATGTATTTCTGAATGACTTGACAGGATTGCCCCTGGACCGAGAGACAGAGTTTGATGTAGACCTACTCCCCGACTCGACACCAGTGTCAAAAGCTCCTTACTGCATGGCCCCCCAAAAAACTGAAGGAATTATAGGTTCAACTTTAGGACCGTCTGAAGAAGGGATTCATTAGACCTAGTGTGTCTCCTTGGGGAGCACCGATACAAGGAGGACGGAAGTATGAGGTTATGTAGTGATTATCGGGAGCTTAATAAGCTAACCATTAAGAACCGGTATCCTTTACCAATGATTGATATTTTTTCTATCAACTACAAGGTGCTAAGGTATTCTCCAATATTGACCTTAGATCGGGCTACCACCAGCTCAGAATCAAGGATAGTGATGTCAGTAAAACAACTTTCAGATCTCGGTATGGACATTATGAGTTCTTAGTGATGTCATTTGGACTGACCAATGCATCGGCTACATTCATGGACTTGATGAACTGGGTATTTCAGGATGTCTTAGACAAGTTTGTGATTGTGTTCATTAATGATATCTTGGTATACTCCAAGAGTGCAGAGGAACATGCTGTTCACCTCAGGCTAGTACTGCAACGTCTGAGAGAAAAGCAACTATACGCCAAATTCAGCAAGTGTGAGTTCTGGCTTTCACAAGTGGCATTCCTAGGCCACATTGTCTCAGGTAAGGGTACAGAGGTTGACCCAGGCAAGGTGCAGGCAGTTCGAGAGTGGGATACCCCCAAGAATGTGGCAGATATTTGTAGTTTTCTGGGATTGGCCGAATACTGTAGGAGGTTTATTGAGAAATTCTCCTGCATTTCTACACCAATGACCGGACTCACATATAAGGGTGTGAAATTTTAGTGGTCCGATGCTTATGAGAAGAGCTTCAAGGAGCTAAAGCAAAGGATGGTATCAACTCCAGCCTTGACTATTCCGATCGGTACAGGTGGTATGGTTGTGTATAGTGATGCCTCCAACCTGGGATTGGGCTGTGTGTTGATGCAGCATGGGAAGGTCATTGCCTATGCATCCCGCCAATTGAAGGATTACGCGAAGAACTACCCCACCCATGATTTGGAATTGGCGGAAGTAATTTTTGCCTTGAAAATCTGGAGGCATTACTTGTATGGTGAGAACAGTGAGATATACAGTGACCACAAGGAGCCTCAAGTATTTCTTCACCCAAAAGGAGCTCAATATGAGATAGAGGCATTGGTTGAAATTGATGAAGGATTATGATTGTACTATCCACTATCACCCAGGGAAGGCCAATATGGTAGCCGATGCACTTAGTCAGAAATCTTAGTCACTGACTCTTGCATCCTTGACTACTAATGAGCACCTCTTAGAAGAGGCCAGGATGCTGGATTTGGAGCTATTGGTGGAAGGTGTCACCTTGTTACTATCAGCATTGGTGGTACAACCCGGTCTATTGGAAAAAATTACTGCAACTCAAGGTACTGATGCAGAGTTGTAGAAATTGATAGCTAATTGCAAGGAAGGAAACCAAAAGAACTCGAATTTCTCTATAACTGAAGGGGGAATCCTTAGATTCAAAGGAAGATTATGTGTGCCTAGTGATGGTGACTTGAGAGATACTGTTTTGAGATAAGCACTTAGCTCTCCATACTCCATTCACCCCGGTAGCACCAAGATATACAAGGATATGAAAGGTTCCTTCTAGTGGAAGGGAATAAAGAATGATGTGGCCACACACGTAGCAAGGTGCCTCACATGCCAACAAGTCAAGACTGAAAGACAAAGGCTCCATGGTTTATTACAGTCACTACCTCTTCCAAAAAATGGAAATGGGAGAATATCACCATGAACTTCTTCACGGGCTTACCCTGCACCAGCAAGGGTATGGATGCCATTTGGATAGTCGTGGACCGCTTGACCAAGGTAGCTCACTTCATCCCAATTAAGGTCACTTTCTCCATGGACAAGTTGGCCAAGCTGTACATTGACAACATCATCCGGCTGCATGGTGTACCCGTTAGCATCATTTGTGTCACCCCAAAACCGCCCTAGGGGTAAGGGTTGTCAACAATCCTAAAGATCGTTATGTTTTAGAAGTATGAACCGAAACTGAACCAATATACCAAAATCATCAAATAAACCTCAATGTACTCATCATGAAAATACAACGGAAGTCTTAATGAGAGTATGATCATTATCTAAATAAGTAAACTCAAATAATCCAAAGTCTAAAGGTGTTTATGACACCACAATTGAAAATAAGATAAGATAAGCTTTGTTACATCCATCCACTTCAACCTTAAAATAATCCCAGTTATAGAAGTCAAAATCCAAAGTAAATAAATCTATTGTAAATTAGTGCATATCTAATATCCAATAAAGCATCAATTATTCCCAAACTGTGCATCATCTCCTCTAGTATCTCCAGTGCACTCATCACAATAGCAAGCCTCTTGATTCTCTACAACTGAAAAGTAAAAAAGGGTTAAGCTTGGGAAAGCTTAGTGAGTGAAAGGGACAAAACATACAATATTGGTAAATAGATGCTTTCAGAAAAAGTGGTATATCAACACATAAATTGAGTAAATCTGAAAAATATATCAAACTTCATTTCATATGGCATGACCTCAATTATTCACAAAATCGATTTCCATTTAACAATTCTAATATGATTCAAAGAGTGGCACTGATAAAATTATAGGTAAAATTATATATCACAAGCATTGGGATGAGACTTAGGCTCTTGGCTCTTGGATCCGGTAACGGGCTCCTATGGAGGGAAAACCATGTTCCTTAATGTCATGCTCTTGCGTCACCCCCCGGTTCACATATGTAACCACAATGGAAAAGTGAGCGGAAAGCTCTTGTCTCACAGAACCGGACAATGTCCTTAACGTCAAGCTTATGCCTCACTCTTGGGCTCAACAATTCCATCCCAACACATAACCCCCTATTGGAAGGGTTGCAGTCCCATAATGTTCCATTTTATTTATAATTTATAAAATAACTTGCATAGTATTTCAAATCAAGTTTCAGAACAGTACATGAAAACTAACAATATTGATTCAATATATAATATCTAATAAAAAATAAAATTAAGAAAAACAACTTATATAAAAAGTAGTACTAGAGTTCTGTGGGTTTCACTCACCTGATAAGATCAATTCCAAAAAATGATTTACCATTGTCCAATTACCTCCAATCTAACTCTTCCCTATATACAAAATAAAGTCAACCTCAATACCCTTCCTCTCATGATCCTATTTGGTTTAAAACATTTTTATCCCTTCAAACTGTACTACCCTATTGTGTGAAAATTTCTGGAACTCTATTCTTGAAACAAAAAAATCCTCTTAAGAGAATGTTTTAGACTTGATCTCAATTATGAAGATAAGAAATTTCAAGTTCAGATTCTGCTGGAAAATTATTTCTTACTTGAATCAGTTAACTTCTTATACATAACAGACCGTCATTGACTTATAGAATCATACGTTTGTACCAATACCATTACCCTCTCCTTTAACAAAGATTTAGAACTTTATATAATATAATACCAGCCCAAAATTATAGAATTACAATCATGGAATCAGAAGTTTAAATATCTATTACAGCTAGCTGAAACCCAAATAAGTTCCATAAAATTGAATTTTAAACTGTAGAATTGATTTACTCTTCCAATAGCAAAAATCCTATTTAGATTTCAGATTTCCAAAACGTTCCTACGAAAATATGAAGGTTAATCCATATATATATATATATATAGCATTGAATGCACTAACCTGACTTTTCTTACTTTAGACTTGAGTAAGCTTGTTGAAGTTCTTTTCAAATCTTCGTGGAACAAGGTTACAGTAACAATGGCAGTAAAGTGTTCCTCTTTCTCTCTCTAATCTCGGTAGCAATTATGTGCACTCCATTGTAAAATAGAAAAAAAAAAAAAAAAAAGAATGAAGTAGTGCAGCCCTCTTCTTCTTTAGAAACAATAGAAGGAAAAATAGCCCCCCTCTCCATCTCATCCACGATTCCCCTAATTTCCTTAATTCCCTTTTATTTTCTATAATTAACTTATTTCTAAAATCTCTCCCTCACTCCACGATTTTGGGATAACTGCGTCGCTCTTTAAATCCCTATTTATCTCCCTCTTTAAATCCTTATTTATTTGAATATGAATATCCACCATCCTCTCTCAAACGTAGGCTTTCTCTCTCCCTCCTTTTTCTCTTTCCTTGTTGGATACAAACACTCCCTCTACTTAAGGTGAGGGATATCCACTTACCTTAATTTACTCCAATGAATCGTGTGAAGTCTCCCAATTCAAATTTGAAATCTTTCTCTCACAATTCCAAGTGGGGCCAACAAATTGCCCAAAACAAAAATACTACTTAAATTCTTGTTTGGACATTAGGTCTTAACCACTACACTATCTAGTTAGATGCTATAAGGTCCACAAATAAGAATACATATTTTATAACAAACAATAGACCAAACAACCATATACTACTACCCAACCAATCCTTATGACCAAGTATATTACCTTTCGTGCACATGATTGCAACCAAAATCAATTCCTCTTCTAGTCGTAGGTAAAAAACCTATGAAAAAGTGTAAAAGTCCAAATTAGCCCTATCTTTCAGGTTGGGATATTACTTCATCTCTGATCGAGATCCTAGATTCACTTCCAAGTTCTAGAAATGTGTGCAGAAGGCTATGGGCACACAATTGAATTTTAGCAGGGCATTCCACCCCCAGGCAGATGGATAGTCAGAGAGGACCATCCTAACCTTGGAGGACCTACTTTGAGCATGTGCCTTGGATATGAGTTATAGTTGTGATGAGCATATCTCTCTTATTGAGTTCTCCTACAACAACAATTACCAGGCCACCATCGGTATGTCTCCATTTGAGGCACAGTATGGTAAGAAATGCTGGACTCCATTGTATTGAGATGAAGTTGGTGAACGGCACATTCTAGGTCTGGACTTGATATAGGCCACTAGTGAGAAGGTGAATGTGATCAGGGAAAGAATCAAGGCAGCTCAGTCCAGACAAAAGAGTTATAAAGATGTTAGGAGGAAGCATCTGGAGTTTGGGGTTGGAGACAAGGTATTCTTGTGGATCTCCCCAGTCAAGGGAGTGATGCAGTTCGACAAGAAAGGAAATTTGAGTCCTAGATTTATAGGACCGTATGATGTACTAGAAAGGATTGGACTGGTGGCTTACATGATAGCTTTACCACCAGAGTTGGAGGGTACACATGATGTCTTTCATGTATCTATGTTGAGGAAGTACATTCCCGGCCCCACTCACATCTTAACTTACATACCACGTGAGTTGGATGAGGATTTTACCTACGTGGAATATCCAGAGAAGATTGTTGACCGAAAGGACCATATCCTCTGCAATCGCACCATCTCTTTCGTCAAGGTGAAGTGGATGAGCCATCTAGAATCAGAAGCCTCATGGAAGCGGGAAGAGGAAATTAAGAAGCAGTATCCTAGGTTATTTGATTTACTAGGCACATTCAATTTCGAGGATGAAATTCTTATAAGGTGGGGGGAATGTTACAGTCGTGCCCTAACCTAGTCTAATTTGAATTGTTGTGATAGGGCTCAGAATGGAAATAGAAAGTAGCACTGGGTTTTGGCTCGTAGCTGCCCATTGCAAAAGGGGGAGAGATGACCCCACTTGCTCGTGTGTTGCTTGCCAATCCCATTGGAGGGGATTCAACCCTTTTGATCACAGACAGTAAGTAACCCAACACCCTACACTTGAATCCTGACACGCACCAAAGTTGTCGGAAGGCCATGTATACAGCCTAGGGCAACTACCCATGCAAGACTGGCTTGTGGATAGGAAACAGTCAAGACAATAAACTATCTTGACCATCGAAAATATATCACTAGAAGCAGCTAGGCCTGGATCCGATGGCCACTTGTGCTGCTGAACTAATTTCAAAGCCCGTGGAACCCATCACCTGCATTAGGGACAGCCCCAGATGAACACACACACTCTCCCACATCTTCCCTGTGACTTGTGTTTTGTATGAGTTTAAGGAGAAGGGCCCGCATGTCCCGAATCATGAAATAACACATTTGGACTGACTAAGGGCCAACCAAATGGACCATAGTGTGAGGTCTACTATATAAGTGGGAAGTGAGACTTATTTCTCATTTCCTCACTTGTACAAGTCATGGGAGAGGGAATGAAGAGAGGATAAAGGAAGGAAAAGGAAGAGAAAGGAAGAAGAAGAAGGGGAAGAAGAGGGAAGGACTCACCTTAGCTTTTGGTTGGCCGTATCATTGCCAGAATCCTTGCCGAAGGTAGATGTTAGCTCTCCTACTACATTCTCTCTTCATTTTGACCTAGGATAGTTGGACACAAGGTGAATCTTGACCTCCACACCTCCCTAAGCTTGGGGGGTACGTATTTCACCTCCCCGATGTCTCAAACCAAGTCGGGTGAGCTCTGGAAACACTTGTGACCAAACGACCATCTAGGGTTTTGATCGTTTGATCGATGTATCTCCCAAATGGCCAGATGGAATAGGGATTTATTCATCTTGAAATGATGATAAGAACACCCCCTACAAACTCTATGAAACAAATCTCGACGATTGGGCCCTAGTCAGAAAGCCCCGAATGACATTGCCCATGTTTCTTTGTTTCCATAGGAAATAGCCATAGGAAACACTCAGGCCTGAAACCGATGGGTTATTTCTAGTGAAGAGGAAGCTCTTCTGAGCTCTCTATTTTCACCACCGGATTCACGTTTGATGAATCTGGTGGGTTCCAACCCTGTTTCTGGTGACTGAATCTGGTAACACCCTGGACTGTCAGTATTTGAAAGTACATTTACCCTTTGGGGGTAACCCCTATGGGTTCCTTCCAATATTCTTGACACGTAATATTACCCGATTGCATTTGTACCTAGGACAGAGATGTACACATACTCCAAGGCCAAAATTGAATTGAACACTCGGTGGCCGTACTTGGAACCTGATCCATTCAAACTTAATCAAGGTGAGGGATGGTTAACTTTTATTTCTGGATTGTTTAATTATTATAGAACTGCTCGCATGTGTAGGATTTTCATATGATTATTTAAATTGCTTAAATGATGATGATGTTTCATAATATGTTATATTTGATGGAAATGATATGAAATGTATGTTGTGAAACGGAATCCGGTGAGGCCGAGGTGGTTCCAGTACCATGATTGCCATATGTTTGTTGCATTCATGCATTGATTATGTGCATTAGATAAGATGTAGTCACAGAATACACTTTATGGCTGATGGTTTCCCGATATCGTGTACTCCGGGATAGTATTTGAAAATGGGTATGCTTCGTGGTCGATGGGAATCCCGGTGTTGCATAATTCATACTCAACTGCTTTATATGCTAGGATAGGTATATAGTTGTGGGTTACACCTTGTGGCTAATGGTATCCCGGTATCGTGTAACCTAGGACTATACTTGGAAATGGACCCACTTCGTGGCTGATGGTGATCTCGGTGTTGCGTCGTCCATACTAACTGTATCATTATGAAAGGCATGTTAGATATTGTGGTTAGGTGACATTCCCCGTGCTACATCCCTTGCCAATAGGGGGTAAGGTGTTGGATAACCCAATGGTGGTATGTTCAATGAACCTTCCTGGAATACCACACCAGTAGTATGATAAGAATTATTGTCGGAGGCGGGAACTAGTCTAGCGTGGCCGTTGGTGATCCCGGTGCCATGACTACCAGGAGGGGATTATCAGGGGTTTACTGGGAGACCGATGGACGCATCCCGGGACTAGCAGGCTCCTAATCATGGCTAGGGCTTGTATTTCTGTGTAGTTGATGGCGGTTCCAAGACCAGGGATACAACCTAATGTGTCGTAGCATTACCAAACCTAGTTGTATTATTAGATGGTTTAATAATTAAATGGATTGCATCATTCGCATTATGGACTATGTGTTTAATTCCTGTATTCATGTCATCATGGAATATTAAATATGTGAATGCTTATGCTTGGTTGTGTATGAACCCCACCGCTTACTGAGCAAGTTGGAAGCTCACCCCATGTATATGCCCCTTTTTAGATGATGATGCAGGTACGGTCATGCCTATGGCTTGTGACTCCCTATCCTCTGGACTCGAGTATAGAGTGAGAGATTGGTGGATGCCAGAAGCAGGGGAGCATGACCAGGACTATGCTTGCGACTACTATACATATGCGGCATATGAGATGCTCAGTGTATTTTTATTATTTTACTACTGAATTGTGAATGGTATATTTTTGGGCTTATTATTTATAAGTCATGGATAATTGTAATGGAATAACTCGGTTATTTATATGATATCATTAGATGTTCCCCACTTTAAATTATGATTCCACTATTATACTCTGATTCCACTGCTATTGGTTCGGTTCATGTTGTGAGATTGTTTGTGTTAAGGTACTACTATCAGAGATCCTGGTAGGTTTATAAGATGGGTACGCGTCTTACTCACACCACTAGTATTCCTAATGGTAAGTTTGGGTTTGCTGGAATTGGGGTGTGACAGTTATAGTTTCCCCCCTTCTTACAAAAATTTCATCCTCGAAATTTATCGAGTTACCTGGTAAACCAAACAGTTCTGGGTACTTCTCTTTCACTTCATCTTCTCCTTCCCAAGAAGATTCTTGCTTCAGATGGTTCTTCCACTTGATCTTCACATACAGAATGGTTTGACTCTGGAGTTGATATTCTTTTCTATCAAAGACTCCTTCAGGTTGTTCTTCATAGCTCAAATCATCATTCAACTCCAAAGGTTCCACTGTAGGTAATACATGTGAAGGATTTGGGATGTACTTCTTTAGCATAGAGACATGGAAAACATTAAAAAATCTGTCCAGCTCTGGAGGTAATGCCAATCTATAGGCTGTCTCGCCAATCCGATCCAGTATTTCAAAGGGTCCAATATACCTTGGGCTTAATTTACCTCTCTTTCCAAATCTCTTAATGCCTTTGATAGGTGAAATCTTCAGAAATACCTTTTCACCCACCTCAAACTCTAGAGGCTTCCTCTTGTATCTGCATAACTCTTCTGTCTGGATTGAGCTGCCTTGATTCTTTCCTTGATCATATCTACCTTATCATATGTAGTTTGCACCAGCTCAGCTGCCAAAATTCTTCTTTCTTCTGCTTTATCCCAATGCAACAGGGTTCTATATTTCTTTCCATACAGAGCTTCAAATGGTGCCATACCAATAGTTGATTGATAGCCGTTGTTATATGCAAATTCAACTAATGGTATATGCTCATCCAATTATAGCTCATATCTATAGCATAGGCCCTCAACATATCTTCCAAAGTCTGGATTGTTCTTTCAATCTACCCATCTGTTTGAGGATGGAATGCTATGCTAAATTTCAGCTTAGTTCCCATTGCTTTCTGTATACTTTCCCAAAATTTAGAAATGAAGCGGGAATCACAGTCAGAAACAATACTGGCAGGCACACCATGATATCTCACTATATTGTCAATGTACAGTTGTATAACATCTCCATGGAGTAAGATATCTTTATAGGTATAAAATGGGCTACCTTGGTTAACCTGTCAGTAATCACCCATATAGTGCCATTCCCTCCTTTGCTTCTGGGTAATCCTATCACAAAGTCCATAGTGACATGTTCCCATTTCCACTTTGGTACTGGGAGAGGTTGTAATAACCTATGTGGCCTCTGTCTTAATGCTTTCACCAATTGGCAATTTATGAATTTTTCCACATGCTTTGCAACATTAGTCCTCATATCATGCCATCAGTAGGTTTTCTTCATATCTTTATACATTTTAGTACTTCCAGGATGTACAGAGAAAGAAGGGTTGTGAGCTTCATTCTGGATCAACCTCAATACCCCTAGCAGATACAATGTGTCCCAAGAAATTCACTTGCGATAGCTAGAATTCACATTTACTAAACTTTGCATACAACTGCTTCTTTCTCAACCTCTATAATATTGACCTCAAATGAATTGCATGATCCTCTCTACTCTTGGAATAGATCAAAATATCATCAATAAATTCTATTACATATTGGTCTAGCATATCATAAAATACTCTATTCATCAACGTAACAAAAGCATTGATCAATTCGAATGGCATAACCACAAATTCATAATGGCCATACCTTGTCCTGAAAGCTATCTTTTGGATATCACCCTCCTTGATCTTCAACTGGTGATACCTTGACCTCAAGTCTATCTTAGAGAATGTACTGGCTCCTTGTAACTGATAAAACAAATCATCAATATAGGGAAGCGGATACCGGTTCTTAATTGTCAACTTGTTCAACTCCCAGTAATCAATACACATCCGTAAACTTCCATCTTTCTTCTTCAAAAACAAAACTGGAGCTCCCCAAGGTGATACACTAGGTCTAATAAAACCCTTCTTCAACAAGTCCTGCAATTGTTCCTTCAACTCCTTCAATTCAGCAAGAACCATCCTGTAGGGTGCCTTTGACAATGGTGCTGCCTTGGGTATTGGATCAATACAGCATTCAGTCTCCCTATCTGGGGGCACACTACACAAATCCTCTAGAAATACAACTGGAAATTCCTTTACTACTTCCAGTTCTTCTAGTGTTGTAGTTTTCGTTGTTATATCTTGGACACATGCCAAGTACGCTTCACATCCTTCTTCTAACAATTTTTGTACTTAGATAGTAGGAATCAACATCTTCCTTGTTTCCTTTTTGTGTCCCTGAAATACAAACTCATCTCCATTTCTGGGTCTAAACGATATTTTCTTCTCAGCACAGAGCACACAAGCTCGATATGCTGATAGCCAATCCATTCCTAATATGACATCAAAGCCTTTCATATCTATGCAAATCAAATGGGTATCATTTCTCTCTCACAAATCTGAATAGTACAGGGTTCATACGCATCCTCAAAGTTTACAATAAACCCTATAGGTGTACTAATCATCAACTGATAAGTTAACTTTTTAGGTTTCACACCCAACCTTGGAGCAAAATTCGAAGATACAAATGAATGAGATGCACCAGAATCAAATAATACATGTGCTGGTATAGATGCTATTGGCTGAGACTGTGCTGACTGTGACTAGATAAAAGCCCTACTAGCCTCTCTCTGTTTAGGTACTGTGGTAAAAGAAGCTCCCCTTCCAAACCTTCCAAATTGTCTCCTTGTGTTACCTATCTTGGCCCTTCTTGCCGCCTGAACCTGATAACCTTTCCTTTACTTGTCTTCAATGGACTTTGCAATCTAAACCACATCAGCATAGTTCTGGAGCCGATGAGCTACTAGCATAGCTCTAATGCTAGACCTCAAACCCTTCTCAAACTTCTTTGCTTTTGCACTATCATTCTTCATGTGTTATGGGGAAAAATATATAAATCCTTAAATTGTTGTTGGTACTCCAACACTGACTTAGGTCCTTGAGTCAATGCCATAAACTCAAATTCCTTCCTGTCTTTCACACTGATAGGGAAATAATTCCTATAGAATACTTCTACAAATTGAACCCAGGTGGGATGTGGATGTGTAGCTAGCAGTATGGGTATGATAGCCTTCCACTAGGCATAGGCTTCATTTTGTAATTGGTAGGTAGCACATATAATTTCTACTCATCACTGCAACCTAACACTGCTAATGCCTTCTCAACACCTTCCACCCATTTTGATGGTGTTAATGGGTCAGAACTCACACCACTGAAGTATGGAGGCCTATACTTCTGAAATTTCTCCATCAAATTACTCATGTCAGTCCATACTTGTATTGCTGTTGGGTTATCAAAGCCTTGTTGTCCTGCCTGTGTACCAATAACTGGTACAACATGGGTTGCCTGCCCACCTGTAGTCTAGGGTATAACCAGAATTCCAAGGTTAACTGGAGGTACAGATGCTGTAGGTACTGGAGGAGGTGGTGCTAGTGGTGCAGGTGGAGTTGGTATTCCACTAGCATGTACTAATTTGACCAATTCCTCAACAACCCTATTCTGTTGCTATTGTTGTTGTTGCATACTCTGCTATATAGTTTGTTGTAGCCCTTGCTGTATACTCTGGACCATATTAGTCATTAGAGTGGCCACATCCTGTGCTGTAAGCACTGGAGGTACAAGAGGTGATACAGATGTTACTGCTGCTGCAATGGTAGGCATAGGAACTGATTCTTATGTTCCCGAAACTGACTCACTTTCACTCTCATCACTCACAGACACCACAGGGTGAGCTCTAATAGTAGGCCAACCCCTTTTCCAGTGCCATGTTCCTTGCTGAGGTTGAGCCCGTTTTGGTGGCATAATGGGAATTTCCAAAAAATCATAGCATATTAATTCCCAATGCTTAACACATATATTTTCAACAAGGATGAGTAATGCAACAACTGATCATATACTAAATTCCCATCAAAATAAAAGAAATCAGTCATATCCTAATCACGTCTCTATCAAACACATCACATTCACAACAATTTGACTTTTTTCTTGAAGTTTTTATTTTTTACTTGCTCTTGCACTGGATGATCCTAAGTTTTTATTTTTTACACCCAAAACTATCACACCCTACTGTCCATATGGCATAGGTATGCCGGCATTGGATACCTCACCGCACCTAGTTAGCTTGTTTACCCCAGAATCCTACTTTAGGAGTGTCCACAATACCACAACCACATATACTAAAGTTAATCATAGTCGGATCAGAGTTTGCAGCGCATAATATAAAATCAAGTACATGCTCATATTCACCCAGTGCATCTAAGTGATACCTGATATTAGATGCACAATGATCCCCAATTTTATATATAGTAATCCATTATATTACGGTAATCCATTTATTAAAATATACACACAAAAGAATCTCCCACCTGTCATATTATTAAACTTCTTTCTCCCACCTGTTAATTACACAAAATGTATCTCCCACCTATCAAACATAACAAGTCTCCCACCTGTAGTCTGAACCACCAAAAATTGATTTCTATAACCATCCGTATGTATATAAAAGAATGATCATAAACATCAAATCTCATAAATACTATCCACTATAAACACAATCGTTGCACTCACATTTTGGTCCAAGAGTAAAATCATCAAAATCCTGCATACAAGCTAACTGATCCATAGCCATAGCATCATGCTCAGAACTAGTAATCTGCAGGTGACTGCTCTCCTCATCTATAGATCAAAGGAAAGGGGGGTGAACACTAGTAATACTCAGTGAGGGATGGGGTAGAACCAACATACGCATCCATATGCAATGCATGCTCCACACATAAAAATGATGCTCATGAATCCATTTATTTAACTATTCATATTCCTTAGTCTATTACAAAGTCTAATCACCTATAGGTATAGTGCTACGCAATGTAGGTGGCATACCCTACCCTGTACGTTGGGCCTTAGGTATATAAACTCGTTGCAGGCAGAAGCCAGTCAGTCCTGGTAATAGCCCTGGCTCCCTGGCTAACCCCTAAAAGGTAACCCCATTGTGAGGGTAGCAGCTAGAGATCCTCTTCTCCCTTCCTTAGAGGGGGAAAAGACTTGCATTCAGCCCCTTCTCCTCACTTTCTCTTTCTTAGGGAGTTGTGTGTTGTGTGTGCTTATCCATGGGCCCTGCACTGTCATACTACCGCTCAGAGATACGTGGAGGCCTATTTTGTAGGAGTAAAGGTCATCATTGAGACAAGAATTTGATGATGGTCCAATACGGGAGATTGAGATCATACAAAAGGGTTTGGAGTCACCACCTAGGATTATGGGCCTAGGACATGTGGGTGGACCCAATTTCTGAGAAAATGGCCCAAAAGTTTATCTGGTCCAGAGATTTAGGGTACGTGTCAGGTTATAGAGTTGGGAAGGTGTTAGGCACTCAATCTACCCGATTCAACCGATCTTCCTACTAGATGCTTAAGAACAAATATTTTCCACAATTATTCCTATTCCGCATGCATGGCTAAATTATCACACATATATACATTGATTGAACTTAAATAATTATGTACACTAAAACAAAGTCAATATAAAGTCTACATTATGCTAATTTAGGTGAGGAATTATAACTGAGCTTGACCCCTATTTCGGGTCAAGAGGGGTGGACCCCCAATTAGTCCTGGTATGAACTTTCTTGTGGATTTTCCTGGCTTAGGGGAAGATGGTCTTAACCTCCAACTTTCTTTTTTGAGAGATGCTGACTATAGTAATATTCTGATAGAGTTATAGCTAGGAATGGTTACTTTTAGATTTTGAATGAGGTGTTATTCTGGTAGAGCTTTCGCTAGGGATGGGATACTTTCGAACTTTGGCTAAGGTGGCACTCTGACAGAGCTTCCACTGGGGATAGGCTATAGGAGGGTTAGGCTGAGGTAGCACTCCGACAGAGCTTTCACTGAGGATAGGCTATGAGAGGGCTAGGATGAGGTGACACTCTAGATAGGCTATGGGAGGGCTAGACTGAGGTGGTACTCCGACAGAGCTTTCACTGGGGATAAGCTATGGGAGGGCTAGGCTGAGGTGGCACTCTATCGAGTAGGCTATGGGAGGGCTAGGATAAGGTGGCACTTCGGTAGAGCTTCCATTGGGAATAGGCTGAAACTTAAATGATTGAGGAACTTTGAAGGCTCGAAGTACACTTCGAAGATCCAAAGAACACTTCGGATCTTATGAAGATCGCTTTGAAGGCTTAAAGAACCTCAAATGGGGAGGGAGATTAACGAAAAGCTTCTTTGATACAAGATGCTCACTCAAAAAAGTAGATAATTGAAGAACTTTAAAGGCCTAAAGAACACTTCGAAGATTCGAAGAACACTTGGATCTTATGAAGATCTCTTCAAAAACTTGAAGAATCTCAAGGGAGGAAGGGGGAGGAGAGTGGGCAGATCTTCTCTACAAGGGGTGCTCACTAGGAGGCTTGAGTGTGAAAATCCAAAGGGATGAGGGTATTTATAGGAGGCATTTCTTTGGCCAATGGGGTAAAAAAGTGATTTTTCTAAACAAATGGGGTAACAAAATGAATTTTTGGACCAATGGGGTGAAGGGTGAAAATCGTTGGCCAATAAGGTGTAGAGATTCTTTTTTGGGCAATGAGATAAAAAGATGCATTTTTGGTCCAATGGGAGGTCATGGTGTATGGCATGCTAGCGGGGCAGTTCAAAGTGCACAAATGGGTGAAGGGAGAATCTCTTCACAACTCATGTCATTGGAGTGAAGATTCTGGCGATCGACGGAAGCAACGGGGCTAAGCAAGGGTGCGCAAGGCAAGGAGAGGCATGCAAGATAGGGGGTTAGCAGGGCAGGCAAGGGTGTGCATGAGGTAGGCTGGGGTGCGTGCGCAAGGCAGCAGGGGGTAGGCAAGGCTGTGGGGGCGCACAAGGTAGCAGGGACACTGAGGTATAAGGCAGTAGGGGCGGGAGGCAGGGCCGCAAGGGCACAAGGCAGCAGGGGCACGGGGCAAGGCCATGGGGGTGCAGTCAGTGCAGCAGGGGTGCAAGTAGGACCACAGGGGCCTGCGTAAGGCAGTGGGGTGTGCGTATGGAATGCAATTTTTATGAGATGATTGTGGAAGATATGACAGTCCGATGATGTGCCATATATCGTTGGAATCATGATTTCGAGCACTATCCATCTGTGTGGTCACTTTGGACCGGATTCCTTCATATATAAGAAGTCATAATTGGACCCCTCTTTTCTTCTGCATGGGATTCCTAGGATTCTTAGGTGAGTATGGAATGTTGTTGGGTTGGATTTTCTCAGTCATCTGTCATCTCTATTGATTGAAAGTGAGAGGTTACGTTCAAGATCCATAATTCATCATAGCTGGGGGAGGGTGACAAAGTTGGGTGTCTACAAAATGCCCCTCTTTGGCCAAGGCCTGTGCCCATAGCCGAAGGGCAAAGAAAAGAATGGCCACATTTTGTCACCTGGAGATTTTGTCCTAGGATGGGCTTCCATGTGCTGGTCTAGGGATATCTGGTCTCCAGGTTGGGTCTTTTGGACCAATCTGGGCTATCTGGTCTGTCAATTATAGGAAGGAAATTTGCTGCTCTTTCAATCTTGTAAAAGACATTAGCATTTGGTGTTGGGCTTTTCTTAGGCTGGGCTTCCATGTGCTAGTCTAGGGAATTGACCAATGAGATTGGGCCACTTGAGGTCGATTCAAAGAGAAAGGGCCACCTGGGGCCGGTTCAATGAGATTCTTTCCTTTCTTGATTTTTCTTTTGTCCTTTGATTGGGGTTCTTGAATTTGAACCATTGGATTAGAATCTTGAATTTGGACCTTGGAATCTTGCCATGCATTTATTTTGAATTTTTACTTTTAACTTTGACTTTTCACCTTTCACATACATGTGACTATCTACCACTTTTATGTGATGTAATTTTTATCTACCTTTTTGATGTAATTTTTCATCTATCACTTTCATGTGATGTAATTTTTATCTACCACATGAGTTTTGATTTGGATTTTGTATTTTGTGGTAAGGATCTTTGAGTTGCACCTTGGAATTGGAATCTCAAAAATTTTTTTTTTTTGACAAAATGAATTTTTTAACCATAAAATGGTCCCCCCTTTTGCTTATTTCGCATTCTAATTTTTCTGAGTTGGGAACGATTTGTGAGTGGGTGAGCTCGGGTTTTTTTTGAATTTTCATGAAGATTTGAAGTTCTTCGCATTTTGTAGGGTTTCTTCAAAAAATTTTCTGAAGATCTTCAAGTTTTCTTTAAAGTTCTTCATCCTCCACTTGAAGATCTTCAAAGTTCTTGAGTAGGGAGCCAATTGGGGAATTTGAAATCTTTCTGGGCATTTTTGTAAATTATGAAACATCTTGGGACTCCTTGTAATTTTAAAAAATATGGCTGAGAGAAAAAAGAGGACTCATGGAGGAATCTGGCTTGATGGCACGGAGAGTTGCAGTACTTCTTTTCAAGGGGATGGGAGTTCCATAGACTAGTACACCGGGCAGACGCTCCATTGGACTCGGGATCACATATGCAACTCCATATGGGGTACATGGGTGAGTTTTGCATTTTATTTATTCCTTTATTATCTTTGTATTTTTTTATTTTTCATTTTTTTTTATTTTTTTATATTTTTTATCATTTTATTTTTAGAGGTTCAATGAGGGGGTACAACCTGCTTTGGCCAGATATGGTCATCCGAGTTCGGCCCAGGTCTGGTACAAAGTGCTTTCTTATAGCGTCAAGGGGCTAGTTGATTCATCTTACCTAAGTCGATTGGCCTTGTTGGAGACCAGAAAGTTTAGTCTGGCATTGGCAGGAGCCTTGATGTAGTGGTGGTGGCCGAGTACTCACTCCTTCCATTCCCTACTGGCGAGATTACCATCACGCCCCTGTGCTTCTATGCCCTGACAAGCATACCATTTGTGGGGAGGACCCTATCCCTTCTTGAGACTCTGACAGCACAGAAGTTCACAGACTTGACGAGCATCGACATCCAGGATGACCAGAAATATGTCCGTTTAGGCAAGATCAGTGCTCGATGGTGGAGGATGGACCTGAGGGTGAACCCTAGTAACTTTGCATAGGTGACCCATTCTTTCCTTCTATTTACTGTGGGTCAGTGGCTCTTTAGTGATCTCTGAGGTGGGGTGGATATCCGCATGGCTGCCCTCTTTCGGAACCTTCGGGAGGTGGACACTTGGGATTGGGACAGGGCCGCCTATGCATACCTTTTGTAAATTTTTCACCTGCTGTTATATGGAGATTGGGGCCTCAAAGAACAAGATACATTCTATAGGATAGCTTCTTATCCCTACGCATATTTCCTTTCATTTGGTTGCACTTCCTTACTTTGATTTTTCAAATCGGTCCTAGTGTTACAAACATTTGAAGATTATGGCCCCCATACTGAAGGATCCTCGAGCATCGCCTTTCCCCATAGCCACTAGATGGGGAAATAGTCGGGTACTCAGGGGCTGACGCCATCCACTAGGGACCACTGCTCATGCTCTCCTGAATGGACTTACAGAGGTAAGCCATGTTTGGCATTAAATTTCCTTCTATTATGTGTTGTACTTACTTCTTCTTGAATTTATAGGTTACTTGGAGGCCATTTCAGCATCTTAGGTTTATGAACCTTGACGAAGTTGCTAAGGCCAGGTACTTAATAGAGAATCGAGTTCTATTCAGGGGTATCTGGGGCTATGCCTGGTATTTGGGAGAGCAGGTCACACCCTAGTGGTCCGATTCCAAAATGCACTTCCCTCCTTTACTTCCTCCCCCTACCATGTATCATCCGGAGCGCATCCCTGTGGATTAGATTGAGGGATTGGCTGAAGGAATGTGGGATGATTCCTTCTTAGACCAGGATAGGGATTATGAGACCTTCCTTAAGGAAGAGACAATCTGTACTTCCTTTGGCCCCAGTGGTCCAGTGGTATGTTGCTCTTCTTGAATATCCCTTTCAATTCCTTTTTTTTTGGTTTTGATTGATGTTCTTTCAAGGGAGGAAACGGTATGTGGACCCTCCTATTGTTCAGTCACAAGTTGGCAAGTTGGTGTTGCGTGTCCATCCTAAGCTGGGCCTTCTACTATTGTGGGTGGATCTCTCAGAATGGCCACCATCCCCTTTCATGGCTTCCCGGGCTGATCTTATCCCAACGTAGCCCATCCTGGTATCCCTCAGCTCCCAGAGCGTAGACTCGACCGAGATGCTTCTCTCTAGCTGCCCATTCCATATGATTGTGTGAGTATCCAACCACCTCTCATTTGATTGTCTTTTGACTTCTTTTGACTAACAGGTCTTCATCAGGTGTCTCCAGAGGCCTACATTGAGCTGAGGAGGATGCACCAGACTTTGTGTGAAGTGGTGCTCGACAAGGTATCATCTCCTTTTTTTTTCAACCTTGTCTTTCCTCTTTATTACTCTTTTTTCTTGACCATTCCTTATATTTCCCAGGAAGGAGAGAACACTGCCTTAAGGAGCCAAGTCAGCTCTTACCAACAAGAGAATGCTCGGTAGTACACACAGATTCAGGATCTCACTCAGAGGTTATCAAGCTCGGGATTGGCACCTACTAGCTCTTCGATGCTCCATGAGGATGATGCCGAGTTTGGCTCAGATGAGGATTTTGAGTCTTAGGGATCTATTCTTGTAGTTCCTGCAAACACAAGAATATATATATTCTTTTTCTTTTTCTTTTTCCCTCCCCATGTTTATTCCTTCTTTTTTGTATTGCCAAACTTGGCATTTTATGAATGGAAATCTATCTTTGACATAGAAAAAATTCTACTTATGAATTTGAATTTTTAGGTGTGATTAATTCCACAACTCAAATCTTCATTAGAATAATTGGAATAACACGAAAATCCAAGTATCACGCTATTTTACTACTAAATGTAATACATGAAAATAACTTTCCAACCATAAACATGATAAGTAGGTAACAATATGGGGAGATAGTTCTTGGGGTGGGTAGAAGTTTACCAACTCCTCTGGGTCCTCTGGTTCTAGTCCATACTGTCAGCTGATGTAAGTGGGCAAGTAAAATGATGTGTGAATCAAGCCCATCAACCTGACGTAGTTGCACCCAGGGGTCTTCATTAGAAAATCTTCATATAGCTTCCATTGGAATTTCGATGCAATATCTTGTGCAGTGTTTCCTTGTACGTACTTTTCCCAGTCAATGATGAGCTTGAATTTAGGGACTTCTCTTTTGCCCTGGTAGCAAAGAACTCCGATTTAGCATCCATTTATTGGCCTAGTCAGCTTTAGTTTTTCAAGTAGCCAAATTTGGAAAATAGCAAGACTTCCTTGATAATGATTAAGTCCAAATCCATGGCTATGGCTGCTGTCATCAAATCCCTTGAGTATTTCTGCAAGGACTGTAGGGATGATATAACCTTCTTCCTTCAATTGCTTTACCACTTCTATTAGAACAAGTGATGCACCACGTCCAGGAGTCCCGAGGACATAATGAGCTATCACGCAAAGTAGATAAGCATCTTGTGACCTTTGCTGATGGATTCCTACCGGTGATAGGTATTGAGTGAAAGTCCTAGCCACCTTTAGAATGTCAATCTTCCCATATCTAATGAACTGTTTCATTTCCTCCTTTTCCCATCCGAAGAAGTCCTAAATTTCCTCTGAGTAATCTTCCTGCAAAGATGGTTGGATCAACCTACCCCTTGGTGGAGATAGCATACAAACTTGGAATTCTTTGAGAGTTGGACAGATCTCAACCAACCCAAATCAAAATATATGAAGATTAATATCCCAGTGTTGAGGCACTTGTCGGAGTAAATTGTGATGTAATTCTACACATCCGATCCAACTGAGCATTGACATATTTGTAGATTCCAGCAATCCTGGTGCCATCATGTTGATGTCCAAGGTCCATTTTCTCAATGTCTCATCCAAAGAGCCATCACAAACAAAGAGGAGATGTGATGATTTGTCAATGTATCACTCATTAGCTATTGACACAACCAAACCTTTACCACTGTTACATCAAACTCCTCTCTTTTTTTTTTTCCTTTTTTTTTTTTTTTTTTTGACTAATCAAGGATGGGGAATGAACTGGCCTTGATATATCAGTGCCGGATGGTGACCTTTGGGAGGTGGGATTCTGGATAAGAATTGGAGGACCATAGGTG
>NC_056558.1:28625158-28646764 GCF_013358625.1 Macadamia integrifolia
GCGGGTTCCTTATGGCCCATGATGGCAAGGGTGACCTTAAACACCGACTAGCCAGACAAGTCCGAGCCAATGCCAGAGGAGACGGGTGTACCCAAGCCGTGTACATGCACATATCATAAGGCCATGTACGGATAAAGCAGGTATGTAGCCGTATCTTGAGGCACATACATATATTACATCTTATGCCAAGAGTGAGATTCGTGCCGAGGGCTGAATTCTGTCAAAATCCCACTTGTTGGCCAAGTTTTGGCCCTCAGGTGGGCAGTCACAGGTGGGTGCATCCACCCACCTGAGTGACCCACCTATGTGATTACTTAGTTATTTTAAGAAGTATATATAGAATTTATGTTTCCTTTTTCTTTTCTCATTTATGACACTCGAACGTTGGTGAGAAGAGTAAAGAGGAGAGAGAAAAGAAGGGAAAGAAGAGGAGAAGAGAAGGAAGAGGAAGAAGAGATGGATTTCAGCGGCGCCGAGGCTTGATCTTCCCATTCCGACGCCGGAAGAGTGATCTCCAACACTAGATCTATGTTTAGAGGTGAGCAAAGGCTGGGTTCCTTAAGCTTTCACCATACCCAAGTAAAACCCTTGATTTGGGTAGGGTTTCTTGAGATCTTGTAAATCCCCCTTGAGATGATGAATCTAAGGTTTAATAGATGATCTATGTGTTGATTTTGAAGGATTTGAAGAAGGGTTTCCATGATTGCAAGAGCATTGGTGATTGGAAGTGATTTTGGGGTTTTGAAGGAGTTCTTGAGCAAAGAAGGTAAGATGGCTTTCCATTCCTTAAATCTAACCTAGATCTAGGTTAGAACCATCTTATGTGACCTTGAATGTGTGAAGAATGAGTTTGGAAAAGCTCCATTTGAATCCCCAAAGGTTGGGGAAAATTTGGGAAGAAATAGCATTTTCCCGCCAAGACCGATGGGCCAAATCGGTGGGCCAAATGGCCCGTCTGAGGGCACCCGCCTGAGAGGGCAGACCCTCGGGGCCAACCGGCGGGCCGACCTGCCCGCTGGTCTTAGCAGGACCCTTAGGCCCAAACGGTGGGCCAGACCGACGGGCCGACCGATGGGCCGACTTACCTGCCGGTCAAGACCGGTGGGTCTGATTGGTGGGTCAGACAGGTGGGCTGTCCGACCCACTCGAGAGGCTCCCAACGTGATTTTTACGTCCGATTGGACCCAAAACGGACATGCAACCTTCTTCTAGGATTCTAAACATGATTTGGTCATTGGATCTTGTTAATTTTGATCCCAAAGTGGCAAAATACTAACCCCGCTCACTCATGATAGGTTCACCAAATCTTACGCTTCTGGCACCGGATCTCATCCGTACCGAGCGTGAGTCCTTGTACACTACAGGTAAGTGGGGAGAGGACGTTTGGCCTTGTTTCAAGGCATTTCTTGGCATTCATTTAATTGTATCTAGATTATCCATGTCATCATGCAAATGCTATGTAGCTTAGCCATCCTTATATTTTGTGCTATGTGTGTTGTGTTTATTTTTCAATGCCAAATGATGATATGCTTATGTGATGAATGTGGACATCATTGTGCATGATGCATTAATAGACTAGATGCCGTAGTCGGCTTGGAATAGAGTGCATTGGTGGCCCATGGTATGGGACGTGGTGGCACTATGCAATTGTACTATTGTCATATAGGAGCATGCGGTTTAGGATTATCATCTTCCAGTGCTACGACCCTTCCCAACAGGGGTTAAGGTGTTGGGTTACCATTTAGGGGGAAGCAGTGGTCGCGGTTGTCGGGTCACTGTGGCGGTTAGACATATGCCTGGCTAGTCATTAGGACAGTCGGTAACCCCGGTGGTATATTCAAGAGGGCCAATCGTACTGCTTTTAAATTGCTGGAGCCAGCACCTTTAATTTCAGTCATTTACTTTATGTTGAGAGCCAGTGGTCGGCATATTTTATTTTTTTGAGTACTCACGGTGGGCCTTCTCCAACAACCCTATGGGCGTATCGTGGGATGGAGTTCGCGACTCGTACCCGGAGTATACGCGCATTGTGGTTGTAGTAGCACTAAACCAAAGACTTAGTAATGTTGCTTAGGTGGATCTGATTAAAAATGTATTGCATAACATATAATGTATATGGTTATGATTGGTTGTGTGGACTGCTGTGTGGTCCTTCTTTCCACTTACTGAGCTAGTGAGCTCATCCCACGTGTGCACCTCTTTTAGATGATTTTACAGGTCATCAACCAGATGAGCACGGGGCGGGTCCCACAGTTGAGTTCCCTGAAGAGGACTGGTGGGTCCCTGAGGAGTTAGAGCACAGCACGGATTGCTCGTGCGAGGGCTATGCTACGGGACCACAGTTCTAATACTGAGCTGAGCTCCACTTTTGATGCCGCGCTGAGCTCTACCTTTTAATGCCGAGCTGGGCTCAACCTTTGATACCGAGCTGAGCTCTAACCTTTGATACCGAGCTGAGCTGTATACTTTAATTTTTTATGATTCCTTTTGAGTACTTGATATGTAAATTGTATTCTTTTTGTGTAAATATCATGCCTGCGGGCCCACATGTATTTAACTATTGTATTACAAATTGGGTATCAAGTATTATGGGAATATTCATAGGTAAACCAAGTCTTCCGCTGAACTGATGAATACTTTCTTAGTTGTGTGTATGCTGTGGTGGAATACTGTATAAGATGATCCTGACAGGTTTGGGTTAACCGGTGTTAACCCGGTCACTGGCCCGGTTCTGTGTGAACGAGGTGTGACATCTAGTGTTCATAAAAGTATCTTTTGGATAATACTATAAACATAAGCAAGTTAGGGTAGAGGTTCCACTCACCTTGATGTCATTCCAAGTATTGGTTTTGTTTATCGTTCAAAATAGAACAATCTTTGTATCTTCCTATACAATTTCGTCAGTATTTTACCTTAACCTATTCTGTTTATCGACATAGAAAAATACAAAATAAATATCTCTGGAATTTAAAATAAATTTAAATTAGATCTTATTGAAACCTAAATTATATACATAAGTTTCATGCGAAAATAACAATAGAAAATTTTTCTTAGGTTGGGTATCAATCCCCCTAAAAAACTGTCTTCAGTCTGTAAGATATTTTATCTAACAAATTTGAAAAACTCATTAACCCACTTTCTTGAACTCAAGTCACTTCCAACATTTTAAAAAATTTAAAAGAATTGCAAATATTTTTATGCTAAAAAAGTCAGATAAAAACTCGAAGTCTATATTCCTCCATCACTACCCCCATCCTCGGGTACAGAAAACTTCCCTAACAATGACCTATCCGAGTACATGAATTTTTCGGTGTATCAAATCAACTTAAAATTTAATGAAACTTGTCAGAGGTCATATAAACACATGTATGTACTCTCAATAATTATTTCAGATCATAGAAAAATCTCTAACTATGTTTTATAATATTAACAATCTCGGATTACTGTTCTGTCAATCCAGAAAATACTCTTATAGAGTCAAAATCTTATTTTCTCTCTCATTAGACTCATAATCCAAAATTCCATACCTTTAAATCATGGTCTACCCTCAAGTAGAACATAAAAAGTAATCAAACTATAAGCTAAAAACTCTTACCTTGAAAATTGTTTGAAACCTTGATTTCGTTTCTTATTTTTCTTCTTCTTCTTCTTCCTTCTCCTCTTTCTTTCCCATGATATCTTTTTTTTTTTCCTACTTTATCTCGCTTAATTTATGTTTATGGCTATCCAAATTATAAAATGAAGGTCCACCATTTTACTAAGAAAGCATTCATTTGTTAATTATTAGTTAGTAACAATAGATAATTAAGGTCGTTTTGTTAGCTAGGTCCCACTTTGTTAGTTAATTATACATGTGAATAATATATATATATATATATATATATCTTATTCTTAATTAAATAAGTAAATATTTGGGTTGACATTAAAATCAAAAAAATAAAATGAAAAAACAAATTATGGTCCAGTGGCAAAATGGTAAATCAGGGTTCAGGGGTATAATGGTAATTTCTAGGGTAAAACCCTAAAGTTATTTTGTAATGTAGTTACATCAAATGGATGATTTTTAGCACTTATATGCACCCTTAATGGTCTGGTATTCCCACTTTATGTCACATTGACCCTACAATGGTCAAAAGACGAAAATATCCTTAATCAAATTACAGGCTATTACACACTTTATCCCTCCAAATCTGGATGTTCTCCCCCTTGCCCATTATCCAAATCATCCCCTGGAAAAACACCTCTTGTCCCTCTACGATACTCCTCCATGCCCGGGATGGGTTGGAGCCAAGCCAAGCTTCGAGAAAAGAGGATGATGGGAAATAGCTTTGCTTCATCAGCTTGCCCCACTGAGAGTCAGGGGATTTGTGGAGACGCTAGGCCACCTTGACTAAGAGATCCTGTTTTTAAGCCAGCTTCAAAATGCGCTAATGGTGAGCTTTGGGGAACTTAAAGTGGGTGGCATGAAGTTGGACATTGAGATGAGCATAGTTTTAATAAGAGTTTCCATACCCACTTGGGAAAGAAGCAGTTGTTTCCAATCCTGTAGACATTTTGCGGTCTTATCCCCGATCTCTTGAAAGCCTTGCAACTTAAAAGATCCAAATTCAAAGGGAAGCCAAGAGATTTTTTGGGGCAGTCATCATATTTTATTTTTAAAATTCTTGAAAACTAGCACCGAATCCTTGGAGGAATATTTGGATTGAAACTAATGCATCATTTCTCCTTATTAACCGATTGCTTACTCGCCGCACAAAATAGATCCACATAATGTTTCAGCTCATGGATTTCCTGGAGGTTCACTCTGAAAAATAAGAACAGACGTCCGTGAACAGTAGGTGGGTAATAGTATCAGCTCTATTACGCACCCTAATGCCATTAATTCGACCACTCACTTGAGCCCGGGATAAGACGCAGCATAGTGCCTCAACATATAGAATGAAAATGGAGAGGCCCGGGATAGGGGGTCTCACTGCCTGATCCGGAAGGAGTCACTTGGCCCCTAGGAGCTCTATTAACCAGCACTTTGTAACTGAATAATCGGAAAAAAACCATGACAAGCGAAACCCAGTGGGGCGAGAAACCAAAGGTTGATTGAATCCTTTCAATAAACGTTCAATTGATTAGGTTGTGTGCATTCCATAAATCCAGTTTCAAGGTGATCAACCTCTACTTTCCTTTCTTTCTATGCCGAATATGATGGAGAATCCCATGATTCAAATACTTATTATCGAATATGTTATGCCCCAGAATGAAGGATGATTGAGATTGGAAAATCAGATGCTCAAGCATAGGTTGCAAACTGCTAGGCATGAGTTTCAAATCATCTTCACACTACAGGATAATTGGGCAAAATTGGTCCACCGATTTTAGAGATGGGATCATGGGGAATCAAATATGTCAATGTATCATTCATACCAGGCAGTAGGATACCAAATCTAAAAAATTCACTAACAAAACCAATAAAGTCACCATTAGTTAATTCCAAAAAATGCTGGCAAAATATTAGAGGGAGACCCTAAGGGCTTGGAAATTTTAAAGGTCCCATGGAGAACAGAGCCTTCTTAATTTTCTCAATTTGGGGTATCTCACAAAGGAGCTAGTTCTGGTCCTCATCAATGACAAGATTAATAAACTCAAATGACACCCTGTAGGTCTTCCTTATTTGTTTTTAAGCTCTGTTTGACTTTATTATGGTCATTTTGCAGATCAACCACCTGATCTCTTTTGAGCTGTTTAGGGCGTGTCTCTACCTCTGACCCAACACTTCATAGATTGAGTGGTATTATTTTTGCCAAAGGAGGGATATGAAGATAATATCTGGGGCTCTCAGCTCTATCCACGACTGGTGGAACCGTTTCTTCTTTGTTAGGTTAGCAAAAGCGACAGGAGAGGAGGAAGGAAAGGGAGAAAGAGAAATGGAAGAAGAGGAAAGTGGCCTGGGACTTTATCATGTAGGGAAAGAATGTCCACTCGCATTTAGTCAAGGTGGATGCCTCAGTTGTTCGGGTAGAAATCGTCTGAAATTCCCATCTGTGCGATTCCATGCAATTCTACCCCAGGCGACTGACACGTGTCCCCATTATATATCCACGATTCAGATTTAATCTACCATAAACCACTGAACAAACCATCTTCAACCAAACCAGTGGAGAACAAATCGAAACAAACCGGTTCGATTCATTATTTGAAATAAAACTGTGATGTTTTCCCTCTCTCTCTCGACTCTCTCTGTCTCTCGGCCTCTCTCTCTCGACTCTCTCTGTCTCTCGGCCTGAAAGTTCGATCTCTGCAAGAAAAAGCTCAGATCTCGGTCGACCTCTCTCTCGACTCTCCCTCTCGGTTCCCTCTGTCTCTCTCTCTCTCTCTCGACTCTCTCTGTCTCTTGGCCTCTCTCTGTCAATCTCGAATCTCTGAAAATCTCTCGGCCTCTCTCTCTCGATCTCGACTCTCCCTATCGGTTCTCTGTAACCAAAAGCTCAGACCTGCTATTTCCCTCGACTTTTCCTGCTATCTTGACTCTCCCTCTGTTCGCCGCTCAACGCTGTCGACTATCTCTCTGTTCCACACTTTTGAATCTCTCTGTTCGTCGCTCGACTCCTCACTCTCTAGGTTAGGTGCTCAACGTCACTCTCGATCGCTCTCTCTTTGTTACAAAGCTCTGTGCAAAGGTATGAGCTTGTTGTGTTTTCTCTGCACCAACGTTTTTTTTATTAATGTCATGGTTTTTTTTTTTCTTAACAGCTTACCTTGTTGAACAAATTGTTGATTAAATCTCTATCATTCTATATCTATCTCTCTCTCTCAAAAGGCATCAATATGTCTAGATCTGTGGATTTAGGGTTTTGAGAACAGGAATGCTGATTTAAGGTTATTTTCATTGGATGACTTTAGCTTATTTATCTTTAAAATTTGAAATTTATATCTGTGTTGTCTTGCTGTCTCTCTCAAAACCGAAGAGAATTTGGGTTATTTTCCTTGCTTGATCTGAGTTTCTTTTCAAAAAAAATTCAATTCCATTATTTTTTATTTGCTTGTTGTCTCTGTTAGAAAAGAATGGAAAGCAAAAGTCTTAAAGAAGAGAAGAAAGAAAAGGGTTTGCCGACTTCAAGTGCAACAGAAACCAACCGCCCTAGAGAAGAAAATACATTTGAGGAACTTAATCTGATCGACATCAAAATATCATAATATGAAGCTTGTACTCTAATCAGGACTGTGTACCTGAAGTTCCCTTAAATAGAAACTGAAGACTGACCATGGAACTGTCTCAACCAAATCCACATTTGGGCATCTAGAAATCTAGGATTTTCTAATGGCAATTACTAGAAAAAGCACTTGAGCCCCCAATTATCACCTTCAATTCCCCTCATGAAACTCTATTTCTTCCTGTGTTCTATTACAGTGATAGATCTACATTAGAGAGAGGGAGAGAGGGAGAGAGAGAGAGAGAGAGAGAGAGAGAGGGAGAGGTTACATGGAAAAGTGAATTATTTTTTATTTGCTTGCTGTCTCTGTGAATAACCTAAGAGAATTGTTGTCTCTGTCCTTATATTCGAGTTAGAGTATTTTAAAATTTTTTAATTCCACTCTTGCTCTTGCTTTGTTAAATTATGTTGAAGTATTGCTACTTTAATGCTTTTTGTTTGTTTTGTCTAGTATGGAGAATTTTAGCATGAATGATGTGAGTGAACCTATATTTGGGATGTTATTCAATTCAGAACATTATGCATATGATTACTACAACAGATTTGGACGGGCAATGGGATTTAGTGTTAGGAAACACTTTATGAATAAGAGCAAGAAAGACAAGATGACCATAACATCTAGGGGATTTGTCTGTTCAAAAGCTGGTTGTCGGTTGAGTGATAAGCGAGACATGAATACTGTTAACCCCCGAGCTGAGACAAGAACAAATTGCCAGGCACGAATGAACATATGTTTGGTTGATGATGGAAAATACAAATGTTGTGAATTTGTGAGGGAACATAATCATGAGCTTCATAGTACAACAACAGTTTATATGCTTTGTTCACAGAGGAAGATGTTAGACATACATAGGTATGAAATTGATTTGGCAGATGACTCGGGGATCATGCCTAGATCCACATTTGAATTGATGGGTAGGCAGGCTGGTGGGATAGAAAACCTTAGTTGTTTGACCCAAGATGTTAGGAACTATCTCCGCACTAAAAGACAGTGTGCCTTAACATATGGTGAGGAAGGTAGTTTGATGAAGTACTTTGTTACCCAAACTAGGACCAACCCATCTTTCACATACTCGTTTCAATTGGATAGTGAAGAAAAAATAACTAACATATTTTGGGCAGATCCAAAGATGATCATTGACTACGCACATTTTGGAGATGTAATCAGCTTTGACACTACATTTCGCACCAACAAAGAGTGTAGGCCGTTTGGGTTGTTTGCTGGATTCAATCATCATAGAGGGTGCACTGTATTCGGGGTTGCACTTTTATATGATGAGATAGCAGAATCTTTCGAATGGCTGTTTGAGGTATTTTCTGAAGCACATGGTGGAAAGAAGCCTAAAACTATATTCATGGATCAAGACAAAGCTATGGCTAGAGCATTAAAAGAAGTATGGCCTTAGACATGGCATGGATTGTGTACTTGGCACTTAATACAGAATGGCATTACACATTTGGGTCATATGATGAAAGATGGCTCCAAGTTTCTTACAGATTTAAAGAAATGCATATACCAATACGATGTGGAAGATGAATTCGAGACAACATGGTATAATTTGCTACACGAGTATGATGTTAAGGATAATGCATGGTTGCAACGCATTTATGGTCTTAAAAGTCAGTGGGCGAAGTGCTATATGAAAAACACATTCACAATAGGCATTCGAAGTACACACCTTAGTGAGAGTCTGAACAGTGACTTGAAGGACTATTTGAAGTCAACTTTGGATGTTGTGCAATTTTTTAAACATTTTGAAAGAGTTCTTAACCAGAAGCGTGGTAATGAATTAAAAGCTGAATTTGATGCACGAAACAAGATGCCATGACTTGCAAATTCAATGTCAATTGTACAGAAACAGGTTGGGGAACTCTACACTCCTACAATTTTTCAGTTATTTCAAGAGGAATATAATTGGATGACTGTTTGCACCATCATAGACTGAAGTAATGGAATGCCCTTCATTAATTTTCGAGTTGGGATTTTTGAAGCAAATTGTGAGTATAAAGTATGTTGTAACCCACTTCAAGGAATTATAGCATGCAGTTGCATGAAATTTGAGACAGATGGTATTCTGTGTTGCCATTGTTTGAAAGTTTTTGATGTGTTAGATATAAAGCATATTCCTGAATGCTACATTTTGAAGAGATGGACACGGGGAGAAAGAACCATGGTACTCAATGACAGTAGGGGGAAAGAAGTTGAACTAGATGTCAACTTGGATTGTACGCAACGGTATAAGCGTATTTGTCCTGAACTTATTCAAATAGCATCAGAAGCTTCAAATACAATTGAGGGATACAATTTGGTGAAAGATGCTGCGAATGAATTAAGGTTTAAGCTTGGTAATATTAGAATCAACCCAGTTGATTGCCCTGATATGCCAATATTGCCTGATTTCTCCAATGACGTATACAATGGATTACGTTTGAAGCATAAAGAGAAAAAAACAAGAGGTGGTAGACGGTTAAAGAGTTGGGTTGAAAAACAAGGAAAAAAAAAGAAAAGTGGAGGGCCAAGTAACAATCAACGATTACAAGAACATCAACCACCGGATGAAGATTGCCTGATGGATAACACATATTCCAGTTACATGTCACTTATGGTGAGTAGGTTTGGCTTGTTATAGCGTTATAGTGTTGTATTTTTTATTTTCTTAGTCAAATCTAGGTTGCCTAATATTTAATGTCACTTGCAGGATTCTATTTCCCATATATCATCTCAAGCATCTGTAGCTCATCAATCAGTGGATGAAGATTATATTTAGATTCGGCTAATGAGGACTATTGTTTTTTGCTATTAAATACATCCAGTTAATGTCATGGCTTATTTTTTTGATATTAAAACACAAAGTTGCATTGGATCCTTATTTTTATGCTTACCAATATATCCAGTAATCTTATTATTTCTATTGATTGTTAGCCTCTGTTGTACTAACAATCTTTTTTTGTAGGTAAGGAGTCTTTAGCTCAAAATGGTAGAGCACCTGGGTTAGTGCCCAGGTTATGGTGGTTCGAATCCACCAAGACTTCATTATGTGTCCGCAATGTTCTATACTATTTTTGTGAATGGATAAATTTGCTGGGCTTATATGCTGTTGTGGTGGAGTTATTGGTTTTTTACTTTGCAAGGGAAGGGGTTAGTTTGGGAATCTGATCTGAAGTGGAATGGGGCATCACCTGTTGCCCTATAGGCTTCTGTATTGTTCTTACTGCCACTGGTAGTATTGTCCATATCACTAGGCTTCTGTATTGAAGCTTAGGTGAGGCTACAATAGTGTTTGATAGTAGTGGGACCATTCATCAATAAGTGGTTTGTCATAAATGCAGTTGCCCCCTGCATTAAGATGATCAGTGAGTAGTTTGATAGTAGTGGGACCATTCATCAATAAGTGGAATTTAACTTAGAACACCATTTATATATTATGCTCAGATAATACCTTCACATGATTATCATGTTTACAAATTCCACCTTGATCCAGTGGTATGGTATTTGTTTTCCTTGATTTTTGTTTTGTCGAGTCAATTCTGCTATATGGCAATGGTGGTTTAAATTGTTTCTCCTTTTTGCTGTTCTGTACGTATTGCTAGAACATGTAATTAAGTAGTTTGGGCTTGATTTTCTTTCAGTCAAAATGAAATATTTTGGTGATCCAAATCATAGTTTTCAAGTCAGAGCTACATGGTGGCTTGGTGACTGGACATTCGATTCAATTAACCAATTTGTGTGTCTAGAGAAGACTTTCTTTCTATTTCTTTTTTGAGTTTCCTTATAGATCTGGGATGGATTTAGTTTATTAAAGTATTATTTCCATTAGGTGTTTAGTTTCAATTCTATTGCAGATGTTGTAATGGATTTAGGATTCCCATCCCAAGCCTTAGTAGGTATTTATTATTAGTTCTATAAATAGAGCATGAACTTGATTATTGAGCATTAAAAGTTTCCGTTATTGCACCTTGTTGATTCATGCTATGCTTGGATGGATTCCTAGCAAGCATAAGTCATTATCATCAGGTCTTCCTATCTTCCTTTAACTGTTCTTTGACTTCTGCAATACAACTAGCAGTTTCAGAAGCCATTCTAGCTCTGTTTCGTGTCAGTATTCTTCTTCTCAATTCCACTGGTTCTCTGCTCTAAAATCTGTATTTTTCTGCTGCTTTTAGTAAAATCTGAAACTGCTAAATTTTTGAGTTCTGAATTGATAAGTCAATCTGCTATTTTTCCAGTTCATTTTTTTACACTGTTCTGTTTTAAGTCCTTATGATGCAGATAAGAATCAGGTAAATAACATATAGATTGTCAAGGAAAGGCCTTACAGAATATGAAGAACAGATGCAAATTCCAGCCAGTAGAAAAGTGTCTACAAAGCTTACTGACAGAGAATATAGTTCTGCTATACTTGTGTAATATTTTTCAGATCTGGTAAACTACTGGTCACACACAGGTTAGCAAAATAGCTACTTGTAAGATTTGGAATGGGGCCTTTCATGAATTTAACTTCTCTTCTTTGTAATAGTGTTATGGATGAATGCAAATCTAATGTTGTTGGTGTGGTGGGACTTTTCAGATCATTGTTGTGTAGGCCATTGCCTTTGGATGTAGGGAGGTGTACTTGTGTCATAGTAAAGGAAGCATCACCAGAAGGACTGGATGGTGGAAATCTATATTCACTTCTCACCAATGTAAGATCTCTGCAACTCATAAATCTTCCTAGCTTGTCTTTCTTTACATTTTGGGACAATGAAATAGCATTATTCATGAATCTTTTCTGTATGTTCTATTTGGAGGTTTCCTGATTTTCTTTTTGTTTGCATTAACATATTTGAGTTATGAAGCCAATTTACTTTGGTTGATCAACCCCTTTTTCTTAGTATAATTTTTTTGGCTTCAATTATTTACCCAAAAGCTACTTGTTTTATCTGTTAACTTGAGAGAGAGAGAGAGAAGTTCAGTATTCTTTGCTGTTTGGGGATGTCTAGCTGCTCAGATGAGAGCTTCTTGGGGAATGTAACAGCTAATCTTATGGGATCAAAGTACCAAATCTGGGGCCAGGTTTAATTCTCCATTTACTTGTGTCTACTGTCTTGTTTGGAATAAAGATCACCTCAGAAATGGAATTAGAATTTTTGATTGAACAGGCACATATGAACTTGTCCTTGAAGTCCAATAGAGGTTCTCACTGGTTTAGATCTAGCTGCTGAACTATGGATCCCACAGCCTTATCTCTATGTTTTGGAGGGTTTTGGATAGGATTGTGTATTCCATATGTTGACTCCTATTCCTTTCAAACAAAAAAAGAAAGACTACAAGAAGAGGGAGAATCGGGGATTCAATTAAGAGGAGAATTACTGAAATACCTTAATGGTCTAAGTTTCATTGGATAAAAAAGTGTGTTGCCAAGGGCAAAAAGAAAAGAAAAGGTGGTTATAACAATCACTTGTAACAACCATGGTTATAAACAGATCATCCCCATACTTAAGTTCTGTTAATAAGATGGATCTCTTTTGGTTTCTACACCAAAAAAGATAAAAAAGACAGATCTTTTTTGGTCTCCAGAGCATTCCTTATAAAACCAATTACCAAATGCTCAAACCCAAGTAAACTGAGAGAGATGGATAACTCATACCCTGAGGTTGGAGTCTTTGAAGAAGAAAGAAGATGTGAAGAGTTGAATGAAGACTGTTTGATGGTTGTGTTTGAAAGGGTGGGTCTAGAGTCTCTCCTCTTTGATGTTCCATTAGTGTGCAAATCATGGTACAAAGCCACTCACAATCCTCAATGCTGGACTAATCTTGACTTCTCAACTATTCTTTTCAAATCTGCAATGTTAAGATTCTCACAGCCCATGATGAAACCCTCTGATTTCATGATAAATTTCTTCAAAATTGCTGTCAATCGAAGTTGCAGGTCTGCAACTCAACTTGCACTCCCAGTTGGTTGTACACCAGAGGCCTTGCGATATGTATCCCAGGAGTAAGTCTATTGAAATTGCCATAGAGATGTAACATAACCAACCCTTTACTTAATATCTTATTCTGGTTTTTGTGTATATAACAGGTTCCCATAGGACTTCCCTCACAAAATCCTCTTCTGTATTTTATGTTTGAATAACTATAGTCTGTTTATGGTGTCTATAGGATCTCAGAATTATATTTGACAGTAAAGAATGCTGTATGTTTATTGGACTTCATTGATGGTGCTCTTTGGGAGGTTTTCTAGTCTTAGATCATTGCTCTTTTGGCAATGGTCCATGAATTCAAATAACTAGAACTGGCTCAATTTTATATTTTACCTTCTTTTGCTTTTGCCATTTATAATTATTCATATTATTTACCTGGACAATGATCAATAGGATGAGAACCACCACTCCACTTTGCTCATACTGCATGTATAGATGAGAAGGAAATTAAATTTTTGTATTTTTAAAGTAATTGTAGATTGTGTGCGTGGTTCAATTATGCAATTTATTATGTTTACATTTTCCTTTTTCATTTTCTTTCTTTTCCTTGGTGGAGTGGTCATCAAAAGAGAGTTGCTGTCATTTTTCTTGAAGACTCAAGAAACATGCCATTCGTTCTTTTTGGCAATCCCACCTCCAAAAAAAAAAAAAAAAAAGAAGCTTTTGTAGTGTAAGAAAGCTAATTAGATCTCTCAATGCCCTTTTAAGTATTAGTTTATCCCAAAGGAGTTTGAAAGGTTACTTACAACTTCTACTACTACTACTCTACCTTGATTCTTAATGCTTTCTGATTAAAAAGAAGGCTCTTTTTAAGAAGTCTTTTGCACTTTATTTGTAAAAATTAAATACCTTCTTTACTTCTGTCCTTTTTTGCTTGATTTAGTTCACACTGATAAGGTAGCTCTTCCATCTCCTTTTGGTCTTTGTTTTTCATTCTTTTCTTTCTACTGAGCCCTCTAGGTTTAGACGTTGATCCAATTTCATATGTAGATGCAGGTCTCTTTGCCAAAATGAACTGGACTCCACTTCCTCTTTTTTCACTTTCAAGCATCTTACCTTTATTCAGAAGGTTGGACTCTCCAGGAGTATCAACATTATGTGGATAATTGATTTCACAAGCACTTTCATTGAATATAAGAACAAAGAAATGTGAATTGCCATCATATCTAAAAACTATAAAATGACCAGCGGATATATTGTAATGCTTCAAGAATCCCTGCCAACCATTGTGGAACCAAACTGCTTCTTCAATTTTTTTTTTAATTCTATAGACCATTCTCTGCCATCAGGAACCTCTAGGACTACAACATCAGGGAGATCTACTCCAAATTTTCTCACAAATTCGATTGGGATCTCCTACAGAGAACCATAATGTTATTTCAACTACCCTTCAACAATGATTTGATAAATAAAAACTAGATAGTAAGGTGGCTACAAGGATTAGTTCTTCAACCATATTCTATATACAGCAGAAAGCAGATTGTAAAGACACATACTGGACTTGCCAACTAACAGTTACAACATACTAATCAAATGACCTGTCTTCTGGGTGTCTCCTTAGGTTGGACATTTTAATCATTGTTTATATAATGTTAACTAATGACCACAATGAATCACCATGAAGAAGGATTGGGGGGGGGGGCATAACCCTGTAGTGAAATAGAAATTATGCAAGATATTCAAAAAGAAAAAACAGTAAGTGAGAGATTGGTTATAAGTTTCATTTTAATCCTTACAATATTCATGTAGTAAGGATACCATTGGAGGATCTAAGATATGACTGCCCCTACTCCAACTCGACTGGGACAGCCAGGAGGCTCGAACTTCTTGTGATTTAGAATCAAATCCATACCATGTACTAACAAGTGCTTTTCTCAATTGCTATAAGGATTGCAATGAACGATGATGAGAGATTCTAATTCACTAATCCTCCTCGTTACAAGATAAAAAAAATAAAAATCAATGCAATGCCAAACAAAGGCTAAAGCCGCAAACTTTCCTAGAAATACATAACTGCAATTTCATCAATAGAAACTATTAAAAAAAAAAAAAAAAAACATGCTAAAGACAGCAGTAAGGTAGAACACATTAACCCATCTTTCAAAGTCTTGGTGGATTTGAACCACCATAACCTGGGCATTAGCCCAGATGCTCTACCATTTTGAGCTAAAGACTTTTTACCTACAAAAAAGATTGTTAGTACATTATAGTAATAAGGAAATAATCATAATAATAACCCGACATATGATTGTTACATGACGGAACCAACTTCATTAACGAAACAGTAGTTCTATTTACAAGGACGTTACATAGAAAACATAGCATGAAAGAATTAACATCCAAATACAAAGGAAGATGGTTAAACCATAATAATGGTTGAGCAATGATTGATCCACTACTACTTGGTTCCGCACTTTTGGACTATAGGGTGGATGACGAATAGCCGAGATGGCCCGTGTGTTCCTATTAACACTTTCATTTGAATGACATGCTCCTGTGTCTACAGTCTCTGTATAGTTCCTCAACGCTGGGTCCAACCAAATGAAAGAGTCCAGATGTTTTTCACCTAACGGACATCTGTAAAATCGTCGTCCAGGATTCTTCATCGTTCGAGAAGTCCGGATGACCATCACCCCTTCACCACAGCTACACATCCGCTGTTGTGCATCCATTTCTATGTAAAATGCAATACCCCTAAGAGAAGCTTACATTAAAAAAAAGGCTCCAATAGTAACAAAAAAAATCTAATTGACATGGATGTAATGCTTAAATTAATATGACATAAGTGAAGATGCCAAAAGGAAACTATTAAAAAAAAAAATTAAAGGCAGAGAGCAAACATCAAGGTGTGGTATCAAGTGAAAGCCATATGATGAGTCTTTCATTAAAAATAAAAATAAACTCTCTTTCACTTCAATGCAAGAGATGCTTAGCCATGTCCACAATGATCCCTATCTCTGAACAAGAATGTTTGACACAACTTTGGACATGTGAGATATCAACGTAGAATTACAAACCCTTTTCCCCTAATATTTCAGTAGTCAAAACCACAGAGAAAGGGATGCAATCAAAAAATTCTATTAAAAATTGGTGATCCAGGTAAAGCAATACTTGGTATGGGTTTGGTGGGGATTTAATCGTACACTTAATTAATTTAAAAAAAAAAATTGACATAACAAATACATCCACAAGATTGCATAAAAATGAAGGAGCTGTTCTTCATACCTTTGCAGTGAAGAAATTGTCGTAGCAGGGAGCGCAGGGCTGTTCTACCGGAGTCGAGCGACGACCAGAGAGAGAGAGTCGAGAGCGTGGAACAGATCGAGAGAGCAGAGAGCAGGGAGCGACGAACAGAGGGAGTGTCGAGATTTCAGGGTTAGGCCTTACAGAGAACCGAGGAGGAGATTCGAGATCGAGAGAGAGAGGCCGAGAGACAGAGAGAGTCGAGAGAGAGTCGAGAGAGAGAGAGAAAGAGGGAACCGAGAGGGAGAGTCGAGAGAGAGGTCGAGATCTGAGCTTTTCCTTGCAGAGATCAAAATTTCAGGCCGAGAGACAAAGAGAGTCGAGAGAGAGAGAGGCCGAGAGAGCTTTTGCTTGCAGAGATCACAGTTTTATTTCAAATAATGAATGTAACCGGTTTGTTTCGGTTTGTTCTCCACTGGTTTGGTTGAAGATGGTTTGTTCAGTGGTTTATGGTAGATTAAATCTGAACCATGGATATATAATGGGGACACGTGTCAGTCGCCTGGGGTAGAATTGCATGGAATTGCACAGATGGGAATTTCAGACGATTTCTAGGCCTTGGGTACCATTGGGGTCAACACTGAGGACTGTAGATGAACCATATTTGGAGGTAGTAATGGGCTCTCAATCTACTCTACGTCTTTCTCAAGTTACTTAGGGACCCTCTGACAAGGTTGGCTTTGCATCCGACTGGTCCATTCGGGCCGTTTATACCACTGAAGGGGATTTCCATGTGGCCAAGGAAAACCTCTACAAAGGGTGTCTCCCTTTAGAGGAGGAAGGTGGAGCCCCTGCCAAAGTTGAATCTTACAGCCGACCCTTGGGTCGCTATGTTTCTTTTACTCGTGGCTTCACTTATAAAATTAAACCTAATTCTTTTCCTTTGATCTTAGGCCATGAACCATGTGGCTGAGACAACACCTCGGCTCGAATACACTGTTGGCCTGTTGAACTAGGCCGAGGAAAAAATCTGTGACTTAAAGAAAAATTTTCAGTCACAACTGAAGAAGATTGAGAAGCAATAGGAGGAACTGGTGGAGATTCTTTTGAAGGTGGCTGACGAGCTCGAAGAGAAGACAGTGGTGGTTGAGAAGGAGAAGGCAATCGCGGTGGAGGAGGCTGGTTCTCTGGCAGTGGCAACGTATAGGTCCTCCAAGGCTTTTGAGTATGAGGTTACCTCAGTGGGGACTCCTTCATTCTACATGGGGACTAAGGGTGTTAATCGGTTCAGTTTTGGTTTAAATGGTACGGTTTGGCTCGGTTCACATTTATTTAGCTGAATCCAAAACCGCACCATTTACTAAATGGTTGCACTTTCTGAAACCACAACCGTTTAGTAAACGGTTTCGGTTCCATGGTTTTTAAATGGTTTCGATTTCAGTTTCGGTTTATTCCATACGGTTTCTAAACGGTTAGCAATTAGTTTGCTAGTTTATTCGCATGTTTACTAAAATTTTCTTTTGGTGATAAAATGATTCAATCTTGAGAATGTAAAATGCAAGTCATTATGTTTTGTTAAAACAACCAAACAACTAAGTAAAAGAAAATATTACATTGAGAAAATGAAATGCAAACAAAACTACTAAATACTAATGAACACCGGTAGTAGTGGTGGATGATGCTAAAGTAGGAGTAGAAGGCTTTGAAAACACATATTCCAAGGCTTCAAATAATTTCCCTTCATCCATCTCAGCTATATACAATTACTTAGAATATGAAACTAATGTCCAAAGAATTTCATACGAGGTTAAAAGAAAAAATATTACCTCCAAAAGTTGCATCGTACATCCAATCACGCAAGCATACCAAAGCTTTAAAATCCCAATCATTTTTACTTTAGGATTTTTATCTTTTTGGAAATGATATAACGATTCTGCCTCTGCCTTATTTAATCGTTAAACGGGTTAATCGGATTGGTTTTGATGGTTTAAACGGTTCAGTTTTCATGGTTTCAATTCGGTTTGAAACCAATGGGTTAAATGGCTAGGTTTCAACTCGTTTAGCTAATCGGCCTGGAACTTGAAACCAGAACTGAACCATTTACTAAATGGTTTTGCGGTTTCGATGTAAACAGCTCGATTCGATTTCGATAAACAGTTTCGATTTCAAATTCACATCATTAATGGGGACGATGGCCTGGTGCGATTAAGTGTTCGAAAACTTCCCACAAGTCAGTTTTAACACATGTCCTCTCGCCTTCTCTGCTCTTGCGCCCCCTTCTGATGACTGGGGGAAGATGACTCGGGCGACAAATTTGAAGATGGGGCCGAGATACCCGGGGTCCGACGCCTCTCCAACACTCCGGCTCGTATCTTGCATGAGTTTGCTAATGTGCTAAACGATCAACTTGGAAAGGACCGGACATAGTGGTGTCTTGTTTTCTTCTTTCTTCTCGTATTCGGCCTCAGAGCCCACTCTTCTTGTAGTTTTTATTTTTAAAAAGTGTTTTGTTCTCTTTCACTTCATTATGTTGGTTGTGAATAGTTGGTTGGGTTGGGATGGCCAAGTCATCAGGGGTTGGTTGAGTCTGCCCCGTAACTTGACTTGGCTCTATTTTGATTTTCAGGCCGAACGTCAAGGGCCATTCGACCACGTGCCCTAAGGGTTGGCTCGACCCATTCTATGTGGTTGTGTTTGGCTCTCCAGGCTGAGATTTTTGGGCTGTTTTGGTGCATGCCAATAATACCTAGCTTGGTCTACTTGGCTAGGGTCGCTTTTGTCAATTTCAATAAACTAGATATGCCAAAATAAACCAACTTTTGTTGATATTCTGATGCAGGAATACAAAGTAGACATATTAAGTCCTACTGAGCAAAATTCAGTGGTAAATATGAAGCCCTACTGAGCAAAAGTCAGTGGTGGACTGGTCGGTTTACTTTGGAAACAACTTTGTATAATCCCTCCAGTTGGGCGACAAGTTTCCTTCGTTCCTTGGATCTGACACCTCAGTTTTCTTCAGAATCAAGTCCCCTTCTTTGAACAAATTTTCCCCGACTCGGCTCTCTGCTGATATGCCGCCATTGGAACCCTTGCTTTCTCCCTGACTTCATCGAAAAATTCTAGGTTTGCTTTGAGTCCTTTTGTCTTTCCTTTCCTCATCATATTGTCGTATCCTGTGCGATGTCAATACAACTTCTATTGGTATTACAGCTTCAAACCCGTATGCCAACATGAAAGGAGTTTCTCCAGTTGTGGTTTGACTGGTTGTCTTGTATGCCCATAGGATACTTTACAACTCTTTGGCCCAGAGCCCTTTTGCTGATTCTAACTTCTTGATTTCACAGAGCAAGGTTCTATTGGTGACTTCAGTCTGTCTATTTATAGCCGGATACCCTACTGATGTCTTCTTCGTGTTTGACCTTAAACTAGTCGTAAAAGTTTTTTAATGCTCATAATCAAATTGATTTCCATCATCTGTTACGAGGACCTTAGGGATGCCATACCTATAGATGACCGAGTTAAGGAAGAACTCTTTGGTTTCTTCACTATGATTGTGGCCAATGGTTCGATCTCAGCCCATTTGGTGACATAATCGGCAATGACTATGATGAACTTCTTTTGTCAACCCGCTAGTGGGAAGGGTCCCAGAGTATCCATTCCCTATATTGCGAATTATAGTGGGCTATTGAGAATTGAGATTTGAGATCTGTGTCGCTGGTTGGTGTGTTATAGGGCCGAAGAATTGGCATTTTTGAAAATTTCGGATGAAGTCTGTGGCTTCTTGTTGAGCCAGTAGAATCCACTCCTTAGGAATTTCTAAGCTAAGGCTCTGCCTCCAAGGTGTTGGCCATAGACTCCTTCGTGCACCCCATGAAAGGCTGGTTCTGCCCCGAAGGGCCTGAGGCACTTCAGATATGGCATTCTTTGTAGCCCCTCTTATGAAGAATTCCATCTGAGGATAAAATGAGGGGACCAGATTTTGACTTTATCGGCTTCTTCTTTGTCTTCAGGTATTGTATCACTCGTCAGGTAGTCGAAAATTGGGTCTATCCAACACGACTCGCCTTCTATCTGCATAATTTCTTCACTTTTGGCTATATTGGGTTACGTGAGGACTTCCACAAAAACCATTCACCCGAGCTGAGCATAGTCAAATGCGACCAACTTTGGAGAGGGCGTCAGTGCTAGTGTTCTCAGACCGAGGGATCTGGCACACCTCATTCTGTGAATTGTGCTTGATCTTTCACCTTCCTTTGATATTTTGCCATCCTAGGCTCCTTAGTTTTGTACTCTCTATTTGGTTTACCTTACACAAGCACCCTTGTAAAATGCCCAAGAATTCATTGTCGCGTGCGACGATCTAATGCTACAGGTCTTCTCACCGCCTTCGCCATAGAAAGTAAGACATTCTTATGCCAATACTCAAGCGGCAAGTCCGGGAAACGAACCCACACCAATTTGGTTTTTACTAGTTTCTCGTGAATATTAAAATCAGGTTTCCATTGTTGAAACCTGATTAGTTGTCCTTGAAATTGAAAGGACTTCGTTTCCAAATCATAGCCATTTCCCCTTCAGAGGCGAATTGAAATATGATGTAGACCTATGCATAACCACTTTGTCCTTTAATTTCCAGTTTCCTGCTGCCTCTTGCCGAAGAGCATCCAAAGAAACCAATCTGAAATTTAATCGTCCTGTCAATGCAAATCGGAATGTATTCCTCACCGATTCATAGTGGGATAATAATCCGAGTAATACTTCCCGCTTGACTAGGATCAGGTAGGGCTGCTATATCAGGCCAGCTCTCCCCTCCCACAACCCTCACATACGACTTTGTAGGAACTGGCAACCCGTCTACTGATCTTCCTCCATCTAGAACACCAGTCACCTCTGAAATAGGACCCATTAGGCCTCTATCCACTCCTTCCCTCACACCACCATCCTCCCCCTGGACTCCAACTCCCTCCACCACCTCATCCAACCCTCTCCCAGCCGCTCCACCTGCATCAACCATCTCTTCTCCGCTAAAATTCTTAGTGTATTACATGTACACACACACACATATATATATATATATATATATGGGTATATTTATCAAATATCATACTACTATAAATAAGCATGCACTCCTATTTCGTGGCTAATATTTTCTTGAACTACTTTACCCTTCTTGTTTATTTAAATACCTTCTCTTTTTTATCATCAATTTTATTCATCTTTCTTATTTTTCCTATTTTCTATTATTCTTTTTTTTTTAATAT
>NC_056558.1:28647724-28690471 GCF_013358625.1 Macadamia integrifolia
AAAAAAAAAAAAAAAAAACTCCTTTAAGCCTAAGCTTCAAATTTCTTGGACTAGAGGAGTGAGAGCTTTCCACTTTGAACTCTTCTTCATCTCTCTCTCTCTCTCTCTCTCTCTCTCTCTCTCTCTCTGTATTTATTTTTTTAACAAGTTAGGGCGTTTGGCCCAGTTTGCTCGACTGTGCTTAGGTCTTCCGGCCCAGCCCAAATGGGTTATGGACATGGCCTAAGGCTTGACTCGGCCGCATTCAACTTTTCATGTCGAGCGCACAGAGCTATTTGAGCACATGCCTTAAGGCTTGGCTTGGCCCATTCTGCCCCACCATATTTGGCTCTTCAGGATGAGCACATGTTTGGCTCTTTAGAATGAGGACATGTTTGGCTCTTCAGGATGAGGACATATTTGACTCTTCAGGATGAGCACATATGGTTATCTCACGTGCCTTAAGCTTGGCTCGACCTATTCTTCTTGGCCATGTTTAGATCTTTAGGATGAGCACACAGGGCTATTTGATCATGTGCCTTAAGGCTTGGCACGACTTAGCCATGTTTGGCTCTTCAGGATGAGCACATGTTTGGCTCTTTCGGATGAGCACATAGGGCTATTTAAGCACTTGCATTAAAGCTTGGCTCGGTCCATTTGCTTGGCCATGTTTATCTCTTCATGATGAACACACATAGCTATTTGAGCACATGCCTTAACGCTTGGCTTCAACCATTCTGCTCCATCATGTTTGGCTCTTCGGGATGAGCACACAAGGATATTTGAGCACATTCTTTAAGGCTTAGCTAGGATGATTTTATTCGGCCATATTTGGCTCTTTAGGATGAGCACATAGGGCTATTTGATCGCATGTCTTAAGGCTTGGCTCAGCCCATTCTGCTTGGCCATGTTTGGCTCTTCAGGATGAGCATACATGACTATTTGAGGATATGCCTCAAGGCTTGGCTTGGCCCATTCTACTAGGCCATGTTTGGCTATTCAGGAGGAGCACACAGGGCTATTTGTGCACGTCACTAAAGGCTTAGCCTTGCCATTCTGCTCGATGATGTTTGGCTCTTTATGATGAGTTCATAGGGCTATTTGAGTCGGTGCCTTAAAGCTCAGCTAGGCCCATTTTGCTCAGCCATGTTTTGCTTGTCAGGATGAGCACGCAGAGCTATTTGAGCTCGTAGTTAAAGGCTTGGATCGATCCATTCTACTTGGCCATGTTTGGCTATTTTGGATGGGCGCAATAGCTCTGAATTGGAGTTGAGACAACCCTCTTCATTGGTTTACGCGAGCTACTTTAATGCGGGTCGTCAAGACTCATTGATGACTAGGGGACCATTAGGTCATCACAACGTCATTTTTCTTGCCTTGGTGATATGAAAAGTCTCATGTCAAGATAAGCAAAATTGGTGCCCCTCATTTCTTGTTTCCTTGTTTCAAATCAATGGTTACAACACTTTTCTTTACCTTCACCTTTCATTTGCCCTAGTTTTTTTGGGTCTTCAATTAGTAATAAGTTCTTCCTCTCGTAATCGATAGTAGGTCTTCTTTCGAACGTACTCATAGCGTACTTGGCGGTGGGAGCATTCCCGAAATGTATAAAGGGACCCCTTTAGGGGGTGTTTGGTTTGGTAAATCTTTGGGATGACATTCTTTAGAATGATAATTCTTAATTTTTGGAGTTGTTTGGTTCCACTAGGATGACCCTCATAAGTGAGCACCCTACTTCCCATGAATGACCATATTACAAAGGATGTGTTCCAAATCTGAGTTTACCTCAACACTTAAACTCAGATTTGAGCAACCTTTTTACCACCTAGTATAAAAGGAGAAACCGTAAAGAAGTTCTCTACGGAAGCCAATATCTCAACCCGCGAGAAACATGTACTAGCCTCAAGGCAACCAAACGATTTTTCAAAAAGAAACATAATTCAGAAGAATGTCTATCAAAAGATTGGCATTCATATCCGATACATACACCATTTGATTTACTGAACCAAACACCCCCTTAAGAGTCCCGATCTGATCCTTCCTTCTCTGATGTCAGAAATCGAAGTGGGTCTGAGGCCAAATCTTCTCGGTGCGGCAATGTGGTGGTTAAGTTTGCGTATTATGAGAGGGTATCCAATTCACAAGCAATGGCCAATCCTGATTCCTGACTTATAGGTGGACGCTCTGGATGAGTTTTCTCTCTGAAGGAGATTAACCTTGAAATTATCAAGGTCAAAAATTGTATCCCTGATGAGTTTGAACTTGGGCTTCCCACACCTGTGGATAGGGCTTGCTATCGCTCTAAGACTGAGCTATGTCTCTTCGAGCATGCCCTTCAGATTGGTCTTAGACACCCTATCCAGAGCTTCCTTAATCGCTTCTTTAGGCACTATATTATCTTTTACTGAAAAAAAAAAAAAAAAGTAATACACTAACCATATGGCTAGGCTAGATGCGCCCATCACACACTGATCATTTCAGGATTCAAGCAAATTTTTACTTATTTATTTATTTATTTTTTATTTTTATGGGATGTATTAGATGTCCATTACTTCATTAGTGAGATTTTTGGTCAAATCCTTACGACCCTAAATTTGATAATTTACAAATGAAAAGGACAGCACAAAGAATAAAAATGCTATCTCGTTCATTTATATACAAGCCAGCCAATGGAAATAGTTACATACTAAACAGCTACCTATGTACATCAATGCAGCCGATGAACCTTCCCTCTTCCTTCCTATCTGTACAAACCAAGACCTAAGCTACTCTCCATGGAACCAAGGCAAGCTCAGAACGTTTTGCATGTGAGATAGCTCATTCTTCAAGAGCAACTGGCTCTCTCTCTCTCTCTCTCTCTCTCTCTATTCCTTGTTCATTCATTGTTCTTTAGCATAATAATCTCCATGGTCCACCTTCACCTAATTGAAATAAAGTTTATTGAGAAGCGTGCCAATTGTGATCTAAACAGGTCAGCCAAGGAGAAGCGAGATCTCTCGGTGGAGTTTGGTTTGTTAAATGACTCATTCTTCACTTCAATACCTATTGGCCTCATCTCTCTTCTCATCGATTCAACAGTCTCCATGTCCACTTTGTTTCCTGACATATCTCGAACATAGAATGCATTCACCGCATCCTCGCCCCTCGTCTCTACATCTGCTCGAACAACGGCGAGACCATTCTCACGAAGCATTCGCGTGATATCAGATAGCAATCCTGCACGATTGTGTCCACGTAACTTCAGGCGAACACCCTGAAATGCCACAAAACTAAATTTAGATTAACAGATCCACGATTCACAATCATTAATTACTATTATGATCGAGCCCACTACACCACTCTAAAGAAAGCTATAATTCATTCTTACTCACCTCACATACTCTTCGTTCTATAGCAGCTTCTAAGCATTTCACTACACGTTCCTTCTCGCTTCCTGTGTTCAATGTGCACCCATCCACATGCCTTATATAGTACTCCTGTTTATTGGAAAGATCAGCTAACCTCTTCTTGAAAACTGGGTCATCTGCTCTTGCAAAGATCATTTTGTAGGATGAGGAAAAAATTTGAGTTCCTGCTGCCTGGTAGCAACTAAGGAAATGGAATCCCAAGAGCTGGAGTGGAAAATAACCTCTTAGGGGATTTTCCAAACTAACCCTGAGATTCCATTCCTTGTAAGAGTGCATGGAGGGGTATTTATGAAAGTAAAAAGTAAACACATGGTATCACCTAACCTTATGTGAAGCATACATGAATATGTAGGTGATCCAGGTTCCTTATTCACGTCCCAGGTTGGTAGCAGATAGGGAAAGGGAATCCCGGAGGCAGGGTTGAAAATTTTCAACCTATTCCCGAGATTCAATTTCCCTGGTCGTTAGGGGAGGTAGTAGGAACTTGGCTACTACCCTAGTAGACAGCCAAATTTTGTTCATTATAAGTAAACAACCAACAACCATGGTCACAATTAAAATTTTTTATTTTCCCTAGGGTTCATAAATACCCTCTTAGGTTTTAGTATTTTTCAAAATGTCATTTAAGATTCCATTTCTTGGCTACCACAAGGTTGTGATTACTTGCCTGGCAGCAGCAAAATTTCATTCCTACCTGTGTTGTAGGAATTTTCCTATTACTCGGGCTCCATCATAGCTAAAGAAATAGAATCTCAAAGGGTATTTTGAAAAAAACTAAAAGCTAAGAGGCAAAAATGAATGAAAAACTAGGCCATGGGTACCTGAAATGTGTAGCCCGAATGAGAGGACATGGAAGCATGGAAGACCATGTACTGCATGTCAGTAAGGGCACACACGGTATCAAACATGAGCTTCGGCCTATCCTTACACTCTACAGTCACAACTGAGTACCCCTTCTCATTGCATCCCTCAATGGACACATTTATCTTCTTCCCTTCTTCGCCTTCCGTCGATGAAGATAACGACGATAAGCTCAGGGTCCCTGACGGCCCATCGAAGTCTCTACCAGCAAACATGAGCTGATGAAGCCGGCGTTCTACGTTTGTCGTCGTTCCATTGCCATTATCCGGGAGACCTGCAGTCGTGACTCCTCCCTGGTCACTGTGAGCCCCTGGAGAGTCGGAACCTGGGTTGGTGGTGGCGTGAAGAACGGTCGAGAGATGATCTTCGATAGTGGCAAGTCGGCGTGGATCATCGATTCGGCTATGGGTTAACTGATCTTCGATGTAGGCTACACAGGCCAAGCGTTCGTTGTGACTCCATGCGTGAGCTTCAATTACATTGCATCTAAGATCAGCAAGAGCTGCTGATATCTCCGAGAATAGACCGGGTCGGTCGGTCCCACTTAGTTCTATGGCCGTATGCTCGCTTGGGCTCTCTATATCGGTGTTCCTTCTCATGGCTTTCCGGTGGTTGCACCCGGTCTTCACCTGATGAGGTAAATCTCTTCTTGCAACTATGGCCTGCATGGGTCATTTCAAGATTTCCTTTATCATGGCCATCTATTGTATTCCACATGTATACTAGAGTTTGGAATCCCACTTAATGAGAAGAACTATTTTAAGGAGAGAGAATGAGTGGATTCCATGGGTAGATCAGGTGTTCCTAACTCTAAAAACAGAAGAGTACATTACCTGCTGGATATAGTTAATGACCTTTTCGTCGGTAAGTTTGTCGCCATTTTGATCGGTGACGTGAAAAACTGCATGAAACAAACATCATTAAAAATATCTATATATATATAAATATATAAAAGAGAAAAAAGTCGATAATGATCTATTATAAGTCTAAAAGATCATAAGGTTGTTCTACTGTGACCAAGTGGTACGGATTCAAGCCAGAAAATAACTTCTTCGCGAAGTGAGGGATAAGGCTGTAGACAGGAGCCTTGTGCACTAGATATGCTTTTAAGTCTAATAGGTTCTAACTACTTGTATATATGCCTTCACAATGGCACATCAGCGGGAGAAAAGAAAAAAGGGTTAGCATACCGTCCATAAACCATCCAGCGTCTGAGGAAACGTAGCTCTTGGAGATGGAGAGATCCATATCCGAAAGTGCTTGCACCACTTGCAAGAGAAGGCCCTGCCTGTTCACGCTGTCAACCTACACCAGCAATTCACATTAACATCATGACTCAGTCTCCCCAACTCCTATCAAAGGAGCTTATTATTGTCATTTTTCAGTTTTCTCACCTTGACTACGGTGCAGCCATTGAAGCTCTCATTGTCGATGCAAACTCTGCAACTGCATATATGCGAAGAAGATGAAGGGATTGATGATCAGAAGATTAGAGGGCTTCCCCAATAAATTCCTTTTTCATCTGAGATAATAATTTCAGATAGAAACTGGGTTTTTATTTTGTTTGAAGCCAATTAGATTTTGGGGTTGTGAACTTGTGATCCAAACAAAAGAGAGCTAAAACTGACCTGGGACCATGAACCCTCTCGTTGAGGTTCTCAAATTCAGGATCGAAGTAAGGCCAACAAACTTCCTTCATGCTACCAGAATCCAACAAAAAACATGTGATCAGAAATAAAAATTACGAAGAGAGAGAGAGAGAGAGAGAGAGAGAGAGAGAGAGAGAGAGAGAGAGAGAGAGAGAGAGAGAGAGAGAGAACCTGCAAAGTTCATAACCAATCCAGCAATGCCCAAGAGAAAAAGAAAGAAAGAACGGAAGGAGGAAAGAAAAGAGAGAACAGAACAGGAAGAGGTGTTAGCACTCTGCTCCTATATGTGTGAGAGAGGAGAGTTATTATCGGAGGTTGTGAATAAGGATGATGATGATGATGATGATGAGTACCGTTATTTATATATATATATACAGATACAATAGTTTCTTAATTTTTTTTTATTAATAAAGAAAGGAATTTGTATGGAAAAGTTTGTGTTTGAATTTTGGAAGAATCAGATGAGGATGAGAAAAAGGAAACACGTGTCAAAGTCAAATGTAAAATATAGTCCACAGATGATTTGCTCCTTTTATGGTTCCCTCTTTGTGGCTCGCGCAATTTGTGGTCATCCTTCAAATTAAAGTATGTTACCAAAGAAAAGATGGTGTAATCAAACACAAAAAACCCAAAAGAAAGGTGGACCAAGTTTTCCTTAAGACAACGTTAAGAGGAATTCTTTCACTGTGAGGCCTTAGATGTATATAGAAGGATATTAAGAGAGTATTTTGAGAAACATATTCAAAATCTTATAAATTTTCATGTAAACCTTTGGATAATGTGGTGAACTTTCTTTAAGAAAGAAAAATTTTTCTCCAAAGATATTGTCTTCTCTGTAGTTTTTGAAACTTTGATCCAAATTGTCAATTTGATCTCTCTTTCTTTGACCTTTCCCCCTTGTTTTGGGGGAAGACTTCTTATGTTTTTACTTTTCACGAAAAATGCACATGTCGATTGATGTTGACAAATTAAAAAATGACACATGGTGACTAATTATATATTTGAATACGACACGACTTGTTTTGATGAGAGACTTTTTCGATAATACACATGTTGATTGACATGGACATATAGAAAAGTGACATATGGCAAACATGGTACACTTGGATGTGACACGTTTTTGTTTATCCTCATCCATGAACTGAGGAGGAAAGTTAAAAGCTTAAAAAGTCCATGAACCATCATTTTCATCATCCGGCCTTATTTCTTGGTTCTAGGTTAGGATCCATATTTCATGGTTTGCATTGCGTTTGGAGATCAATAATCTCTTAGATAAGTGATGACACGTCTAGAATTAATCTTGGGGATAAGAAAAAGAGAAGGCTGTAGATACTTTTCAGATGAACACACACCTGAACATAATTAATTGCCAATTCATCTTATTTTCTCATGGAAGAAATGAAACTAAACAAAATGTAGCTTATCATTGACCGAGCCATGTCTACGAATTCTTCACTATTGAAGAAGCGACAAGAAAGATGCATCCACCTCTCCATCATAGTTAGTGTCCCCGGTAGCAGCTGAGGACCAAGGGCAGGGATGAAAGATATCATACTCTTTGGGTGGAATTTTTCAATTCACCCCTGGGATTCTATTTTTCTTGCTTCTACCCACTGCAACCCAGGTAGGAGATAAGTTTCGTTCAGGGACTTAATTAGGATTGGTGGAATGGAATTTAGCTGCTACTAGGGTTGCAATCATTGGAATCAGTCAGGGAAATGGAATCTTAGGGGGTAGGGGTGAAAAATTTACCTTATGTAAGCATTTTCTTACCTATCCCTGGGATTACATTTCGTTGGTTATTACCATATGGTTGTAGCTAATTGATTGCAAATAGGGTAGTAGCAAAAAAAATTTTAGCCTGGTGAATCTCCAAGGGCTCAACAATTTATCCAGCTCCCTACAAGGTGGGAGTCGTAGGCTATCAGGTCTCTTGCAACGAGCGCCTTAGCCAACCTCATTCCTATTAGTAGGTCGTGTACTTTGCTTCATTATTTGATGCTGGAAAGTTGAACCTTAGGACATACTCAAGGTCGAACCCTTCTGAACTGATCAAGTTTGGACCTACATCGCGTCGGTCTAAATTCGAAGATCCATCAACATACAACGTCCATGTGACTTCTCTTTTTTCTTCTTCGAGATTTTTTGCGTCTTTCCCGTCAGGGATTGTGCACTCCATAACAAAGTTTGCTAAAGCCTATGCCTTGATGGTGTTGGGGTTTATATTTGATATCGAACTCTCCAAGCTTGACAACCCAATTGAATAACATTCCCGACATGTTGGGCTTTTGCAGGATCCTCTTCAGGGGCTGGTTCATTAGCACTTCTATAGTGTGGGCTTGAAAGTAAGGCCTAAGATTCTAATGGCTATAACTAAGGCCTATGCTATCTTCTCAATCCCTGGAATTTGGTCTCGAAGCCTAGGAGTACGCAGCTGACATAGTAAACTGGCCTTTGGACTCTTTTCTCTTCTTTTGTTAAGATCGTGCTTACGGCCACTGGGAAGGCCACGAGATAGAGTTCCCTAGATTATGGCTTTGCAAGCAATGGGGGGTGAGGCTAGGTAGGCTTTGAGTTTCTCGAAAATCCAATCACATTCCTCAGTCCACTTGCATTTGCTTGTTGACCTTCAACGTATTAAAGAAGGGTAAGCATTTGTCAATTGCCCTTGACATGAAATGTCCCAATATTGTTACTCGACCTATCAATTGCTGAACTTCTTTAGTTGTTCTAGGATGATTCATGTCTTGAATGGCCTTTATCCTTGCACTGTTGACTTCAATTTCTCGTTTGGAGACCATGTACCCTAGGAACTTTCCAGAGGTCACGCCAAATGCGCACTTGGTGGGTTTTAGCTTCATGTCATACTTCTTCAGGACTCCAAACGTTTCTTCCAGGTCGGCTATGTGGTTTTCTTTCTTTAGGATTTTGACGAGCATGTTGTCGATGCAGACCTTCATATTTCAGTCGATCTGATCCTTAAAGAGCTTGTTCACCAATATCTAGTACGTCGTGCCCACATTCTGCAATACGAAAGGCATCACCTCATAGAAGTATTGACCCCTCTTGATGATGAAAGATGTTTTTGGGACATTGAGATCATACATCTTGATCTGGTTGTAGTCTAAATAGGCATCCATAAAGGTTAACATTTCATGCCCCGAAGTAGCATCAATCATAAAGTTGATCTGTGGTAGCGGGTAATTGTCCTTCCGACATGCTTTGTTTAGATTGGCGATGCCTATACAGATCCACTATTTTCTATTGGCTTTAGGGACCATTATAACGTTCGTAATCCACTCCCGATAATAGATGTGTCAGATGAATCCTGATTCCAAAAGCTTGTCGAGCTCCTCATCTATTTTTACCTATCTCTTGGGGCTAATGTCCTCTTCTTCTATTGGGCATATTTCTTGGATGGGTCGACGCTCATCTTATGCTTGATGACCTCCTGGGCTGTTCCTCGCATGTCCTGTGTCAACTAGGAGAAGATATCCTTGTTTGCACTTAGGAAATCAATCATCTCATTAAGTTGGGTGCCCTTTTAGAAGGCTTCAATCTAGACTTGTCTACTACTATCCCCTTTGACGATGTAGACTAGGGCAAGTTCTTCTATTGGCTGACCTTGCCTTAGGTTAGAATTGTCCCGAAGATCCTCAATTGAAATTAGAAGAGCCTCTCTGGGATTACTCATTCCCTAGAGGCTAGTGGCATAGCACTTCCTCGCGTCCTTCTGATCTCCTCAGGATCTGTCTATTCCATTCTCTATCGAGAACATCTTCAAGTCAGGTGTTGAGACAATTGCTCCTAGGCTATTTATCTTAACTCAGTTGAAGATTCTACCACTATAAATTCGAGCATAATTCTGGGTGTCTCTAATCTCCACTCTTCGCCTTTAGTGGTAGCTTGACGGACCCTTCAACGTTGACTTGAGAATCCTTGGAGGGGATATTCAACCTTCTTTAAGCAGTCATCTTTGAGATTCATCTTTTTATAGTATTGGAGAAAGAGGATGTCAACTGACCTTCTGTTGTCTACTAGTATCTGATGGACTCGATAATTGCTTATCTGAGCGGTGATGACCAGGACAGTGTCTTGTAGAACATGGACTCTTCCCAAATCTTCATCTGTGAAGTATTTGACTTTTGTCTTGTTATCTTCTTCTTGTTCACCCATTCCATTGCGTTGACTTTGTTGGGGGTTGAAGGCTAGCTATCTCCTACTGTCGAATACCCACGGTGGTAGCGACATCCCAGAGAGGCTCCTACTCAGATGGTCTGTTCCCTCATCACCCTCCATCATTTCAACCTCTTCTTTTTTTTTTAGGATCTCTTTCTTCACGTCATCCCTGGTGTTCGACTCATCGGTCCTTCCGGTTAGCTTGACCCCCTGGTCATTAGTCCTCTTGACATATCATCTGAGGTAACCTCTGTGGGTAAGTCTTTTTATTTCTCCCTTAAGATTCTAACAATCATCAATGTCATGGCCATGGTCATTATGAAAATGACAGAATTTTTTGGGTTCCTTCTTTTCGTCGTCAAGTTTCCTTGGCCATTTCACATAATCCTAGATTTGGATCTACATTAGGATCTTCATTCTCTTTTGAGCGAGGGGGGTGTAGATATTATATTTGTTCGGTGGGCTTTTGGGTCATTCATCTCTATTTGAATAATACCTTTTAATTTGAGTCACCTGGATCCTCTTGTTTTCTATTTCAGCCCTCTTCTTGTTGGGATTCCCTTCTTGATCTTCGTCCCGTGACTGTACATTCTCATAAGTGGTAATATATTTATAGCACAGAGCCTTCAAGTCTGTTAGTTTTTTGGGCTCTCCAAAGAGTAGTTGAGCTTCTCGTCCTTGATTCCTCTAGGTAGAGCCGTAAATTTTACATTAGAGTTTAGGTCTCACACTTCCAAGTTTCCCTAATTGAATCTCTTTATGTACACTCGGTGGGTTTCACCTTTACTTGTCAGTCACCAGGTTTACAGAGGTCTTGCTTGTGGAGAAGCCCTTATTAAAAGCCTGATTTAACTCTCAGAAATTGTGAATTGAATTTTGAGGAAGCTGATTGTATCATGTTTGAGCTACCTTCTTAAACGTGAAAGGAATTGCCCGACACATGACGTTTTCGAAAACTTTATGAAACTACATCAGGGTCTTGAATCCTTCCAACTATTTTCAATGGGTCCATGGTGCAGTCATATATGTTGTACTGTGGCATTCTGAATGCGATAGGGAATGGGTTGCCATCACTTCGTCGGCTAAGGCTATGTATTTACAGAAGTTTGGATCTTTAGCTTCAGCTTGGTTTTGTGAGACTTTTTGAACCTCTGCTTGAAGGTTGCAAATCATTTGTCCCAATGCCTCACCATCTTCCCCAGGATGGGTTCTTCTGGTTGATTGTTGCATATAGCAAGTTGTCTACCAGGGGCTAGACGTTCCCTATCTGTTTGGTTTCGAGGGTTACTACTGAAGCCAATTGAACTAAAGATGTTATGGACATCATGGTGGTCATCGGGATGATGGCTTTGGCTTGCTGCCACTTTTTCGTTCGCCTAAGTGATGACCCTAGAGTTCTCTTGAATGACTTTGACTAGTTGGTAGAGGCACTAGTCCAATCTGTCAAACTGGGCACCAGTTACTAGCGCTTTTGGGTCTTGTGCTTGAGGGTCCACTGTTATTTCATACTATTCCCTTGTAGGTCGATCTTGTTGTCGGTTTTGTGATCATCGGGATCCGCGGCTTGGTCTGCCTTGATCTTGTTTGATTGTGAGATCGGCATCGACTGGAGGAGGTGGTGGACTATATAGTTTTCTTTTTGTGGTAAGTCCTCACCATGGCAACTAATTGTTCTCATCGTTTTCCACGGACGATGCCAATCTAATGCCGTAGATTTTATCCTTTGAATATGTAGAGAAAGGATCATGTAAGAGAGACCCAGAGCAGACTCTGGGACGACTTCTCTGACGTGCAAGTTAGAATGGATCTACTGATAAATGTAAATGAGAACAATAGTCACATATGAGTGAATTAACGAATAAATTACTTGACTTCTTCTTTCCCTTTTTATAGCCAAGGTGAAATTGAGTTTTTGTTAGAGACAGTTTCCTCTCGGAGGTGAACTGCTGGATCGTGTCCCAAACACTTCCTCTTCAGCTAAGTGGTTTTCTCTCTTTAGCATGGAGAGTCCATCCTTTTGTGGAGACCTCCTTTAATTCGTGTTGAAGGGGTGTAAATGTGATCCTAAATCATCCAGAGCGGTGGGCCAAATCTTAAGGTGGTTTCCAGGGTTTTTACCCCATTTAGGATTCTTAGCTCTTTTGTGAGATAGGTCTTATGGAGAAGATGAACAGTGGAGAGGCCTAAAAGACACTTTTTACCCCCAAATGTAGCATTTAATGCTAGACCGATTGAAACGTCGTCACTCATGAGAAAGGTCAAGAATCTAACCGGTTTAGCCCTTAGTGCCAAGTTGGTAGCAGGAATGGAGACATGGTATCTCCTTATTTATTAGCTCATCGAAATTTCGTCATTTCAATCATGAAAAGATACCGCCACTTGAGCATGCATCCCAGGAATCTTGTGGCGCATTAATTGCTAAGGAAGATGGTGATTCAAAAACCAAAATCCAATCTCTTGTGGCGGTTGTCCTTCCCGTAGGAAACACCATTGGGCCACAACAGAAAGGAGCAAGGACCCTGCTCGACAAAAAAACACATCATTCAGCCAACCTAAAGGATGGGTTGGACGGATTAGAACGACAACGACTAAGCATGGTCCAAATTCTCCAACTGACCACAAGTAGCTTGGTAGGAGTGGGGGGCATGTTGTCATGGTAAAATACGTTATCACTAGGGGCATACCACCTAGACCGACGAGGCAACATGAGCAGTCACAGATGACCTTGGTACAATCCCAAACAAACAGTCCAATCTCAGTTGAACTATATTCTCGGATGGCTGATGCTATCTAGGTTGTGTAGGGCTCGGTCAATCAACATTAGTAAAGTGGATCAATTACCGAGCGCTTCATTGGCACCAGCATAAGGAAAGTGACGAGCGTTGAGCCACGCGATAACTGAACAACTAGTAATTCGAGACAACACAAATATGATTATGCAGCAGAGCTAAGGCTGCATCAACCTAGCAGCAAGTAATACTCACCGTTGGGTGCTCGGGACAAGTATGTCGGCAATCGAACCACCCGATCTAAGTCGCTCGGCACATAATGATTCATCTCGGAATACATCCCTTAAAGGACATTCCTAATCCAGTATTTGACTTCCATGCAAGGAGCAAACTTGTCATAATCAGGAAAGGACTCTCAAGAGGATATAAGATCCTCCCTAAAAGGAAGGATATAAGATCCTCCTCGCAGCATCTCCCGAGATATTTGGGATATGTAAAGCTCCCATAGTTGGGGACGTCCTCCCGATTCACTCTCCTAATATAATTCTTGCCATATACGGACTCCTACTAGTGCTAGGAAACTTGTCAGATTGGGACTCTCTTCGTTACCGCCATTCCACCGATATAAATACCTAGTTAGGCCATTCTTTTAGGGGATCGAAACTTTTTTCCATTCTTATTGGAATTTTTGTTTGGAGAGAGATCTAACTTAGGCATCGAAGAGTCCCTCGCTGGAGCAACCTGATGCTTACTCTGTTGTGTTTTCTTCTCTGTGCAGGTCCCACAGATTGCCTAGGACGATTTCTTGCCGCAACAGTATGATAGTATGATATCACTGCGGTAATTTATTACCAACGTAGATTATTGATATATAATAACGGGTAATATACCACCGTTGCGTGATATGATGTGCTTCGTCGACATAGCAGCGGTAATGTACTATCGTTGCGGAAAATTTTATATAACAATGAATAAAAGAAAAAAAAAAAAAATTATCGCTGCTATATCCTCCGCCCATCTATCGCTGAAGCATCATTTTCTTGTCGTGTTACAAAAATTGTTTCATCGTCTTCCCAGTTTGTCAATGTTTAATACAAAGCCTCTCCCCCACTCTTCCTTTCAATTACTACGTACCAATCTTGGATTCTTCTTCGTGGCCAAAGTTTGAGGTGAGCAATAGAGTTGATGCTTTATCTATGGGTGATATCGATTCTCAGGTCGATAATCATAAAATGCAAATCAATGGTGGTGATGCACTAACAACATAAAACGATGAAATTAAGGCAAGCAAGTGTTCTCTATGAAAGGAGAAGCTACAAAAGATCTCAGTTTCTATACTGATTCAATATATCCAATTTGTACCTATCTAGAACGTCTAGTGAAATGCTTAAAAGAGCGAGCGAGAGAGATGAAGGCAATTGCTCCTGAAGAATGAGCTATCACACCAATTTTAGCATGCCTTGGAGAGTAGCTCAGATCTCAGTTTGTACAGAAATGAAGAGGGAAGGTTCATCAACTGCATGGATTTACATAGGTAGCTTATTAGCATTATTGAGTTTCCACATAAATAAATAAATAAACAAAAGACTACATTTGCATTCATTGTTCTATCCTTTTCATCTCTAAAAATATTAACTAGAGTCTCTGAATTTTTCTTCGATGTCCAAACTCAGGATGAGACGAAATGACCACCCACCCCGATGGAAGGCACAAATCCTTCCCTTGTTGATGCTTCCACATGCACTTCCATTGGCCCCTTGCCAGGCTCCTAAACAGAAAACTCTCCCCTTCATATATTTTGCCTTATAAAGTGAGACGGTTTCAGTATGAGTATCTGATTGAACCTCTAGTGCGACCTGCAACTTTGTGACGGCCATCTTTGTACGCCATAGATACTGGGACCAAGGATCACGTATTTCATCAAGGTTCAAGTAGCTAAAACACATGCACCCTAAACCCCTTCCCTAAAGACTTAACTAACCGTCCCAGGGGCTTCGAAGCCTGGGCAGCTTCTTTGTGAGACCCAATTATTATGACCATATTCTTGGATCTGAACTTAAGAAAAATCTCATTTACTCACTCTTTTACTTTCCAGTGAAAGTAAAGACAAAGATAACAGATGGAACATGAGGTTGTCATCACCAAATAACTAAAATCTTCAATTCTTCATCATGGTATAGGATGATGAATATGTTGGTGGTTCCTTGCCAGGGTTTAGAGAGAAAAAGCACAGTAAAAACCAACTAGAAGGCAGGCAATAAATGAGTAAAGATATTGGTAGCACTATCACAGATTCACAGTGACGATCAAAGATGCAGTTGTCCTTTTCCAGGTTCCAAAAACAATAGATATGCACACCCAACAGTAACTATATACAAAATATGCATAAATGATTCATCAAATTCGGTCTACAATATCCAGTGATTGATCATGTCAATTCATTTTGATTATTAATCTAGATACAGATGGTTATTTTGCAGATTCAAAGCTGGAAGTATAAACAAGAAAAAAAGGCATCGAACTTTACATGAACTATTCACATAGTGCCTATGCTGTCAATCGTAACCATCAACAGTAAGCCAGTCATTCGACTCCTCACCCTCTGAATCTTTCTCCCGAGAAATTGGTTGGACTACCTTTTTCTCCCGAGAATTGGAATTTTCACTCAGTTGAAACCACTCATTGGAGACATTTGGTGAGGAAACTCCTACATCCTTTTCTGTATTCAAGGCCCATTGTCTACTAGATGTATCATCATCATCCTCCAGATCGCTGAAGGAAACATCCTCATCATATCCAAGTTTGTTCTGCGGTGCAATAGAAGTGTCCGTCTCATCTTCTTCCTCAAGCCATTGTTCAGAGATTTCCTGTTCACCAGTTTCTATGAGATGTGCATTCAGAGTCTCTGCCAAAACCTCCTTTTCCTGAATTGCGTTGCTCTCTTCTTTAATTTTAGTATCCTTATCACTCACTTCTATTGATGAATCATCATTGTTAGAGCCTCCCCCCACTTGTTCATTCACTCTCTCATGCACTTTCTGAAGCAAAAAGTCTCTTGCTTCAATAACCTGCAGAGAAGTTTAACTATGTTAATATCAAGGAAAAAGTTATTCGCAATAAATTGGATAAATGAACCTGGGCTGCAACAAGTTCCAAAGAAGTTTCTTCAGAACCCAAATTAATACTTGTTATTGTACATCACAATCTGTTCTGAATATTAGCTTCCATTTCGAAGTCCGTTAATTATTGCACAAATCTGATGAGTGTTACAAAATTACAAAGTCTTCGAAAATCATTCTAATTTAGGGGAGTATTGTATGTCACTAAGATATGGAAATGATATATGGCAAATAATCCAATCCACTCAATAGCACTGAGTTCAGGTGGATGAAACAACAATTCCAGGTTTGTCTTCTAATCAGAGTTTTTGGTTACAAAAATGGAAGGTCAAAATTTGGGGAAGTACAAGTGGTAAATTTAAGGACATAAAAGCATATAAATGAAGAACAATTTAAGTCTAGAATTTGGAGGGTATCAATATCATATATATCCATAGAGGGAAGAGGTTGATTACCTACCTTTTCCTAGCCTTCTGACATCATGAAATAAATCTGCTCCTATAAAGCAAAGGAAACAAAAATTCTCAACTGTCATATTAAAGTTTGAGAAAGTGAATTAGGTCTGCAGCAAGCTAATCACTGGAACCTCAATATCTATCAAATTCAACGAAGGCATTGTTTCTTCAGTGCCTAAGGGGACGATCAAGAACAAATGGTATATAAAAAACAGGCCTATTAAGTGCCTAAGGCATTGTTTCTTCAGTGCCTAAGGGGATCAGCCTGTTTTAATTAAAAAAAAAAAACAAAAAACAAAAACAAAAACAAAAACAGAAACAAAAACAAAAACAAAAAAACAAAAAAAAAAACATTGAGATTAAGAATAAAAGAAACAAAAAAACTTCCTCTCTCCTTCAGGAGTCGTTTCCCTCCCCTCTCGCCACTCATCTCTCCACCCACCGCAACTCCTAGCCCCAGCACCCCTCATCCCTGCAACTCCCCTCCCGCTGGCCCCTTTCCCTTTTCCTCCCCCACCCCCCAACCCCTAACCCCTAACCCCTCTCCTTTTCCATGAATGATCAAATGGCCATAGTGTACAGCGTAGGCATCAATCACTCATGAGTCACATCAGCGCTGGTCCAGGGAAAGCACTCTCAGCAAGGAAATTTCAGAGAGCAACCACAACCACCGTAATCGACACGAGCCACAGCAAGGGGAACAGGCTTTTTCTTCCGGCCATTTTAGGATTCATGTCATCACCCGTCAGTCTTCTATCCCCTGATATCCCTCCTCACACTCCCACTGCAACCCCCTCCCCCCTGCTTTCACTGCCCTACATGTCTAGCTTGTAATCAATATCCTCTCCTCTCAACTTTAAACTCTCTCTCTAGTCGACAGCGATAAATAAAATGCTCAATACCCACTCTTTCCTTTTCAGAGTGCCAGGTTAGAGTCCCCTCCCCTGCATACCTAATGATTAGGCTCCTCCTCCTCTGCATCCCTTCTTCTTCTCCTCGTCCTGCTCCGTTTCCTTCCCTCCAGTTACAGGTTACAGTATTTTTTTTTTTTTTTTTTTTTTTGGGGAGGGGGGGTGGTTGCTTCACAAGATGGTAATTCATGTCCATCATGCTGCTGCATGTTGGCCAAGTGTCCATCTTGGTTGCTGTATTTTTATCGACCGGATTGGATTGCTTCACCATTGCCCAATCTGGAAGACTGAAACAGAAGGAATAGGGATTGGATTCGTTGTGGTTGATTTCAAATCGAGTCACCCGATTCGACCGAACCAATTCCAACTGTAAGGCTAATTGAATCTTTGACCAAATGATTTTCAGCTCAACCTCAGACAACTGACATCAGTGAAATTGTGAAAATATACACTACTGATTTGATTTTAGCAAGGTACGATGACTCGTAAAAGTGGAAAGACAACCAGATGGTTCAAACGCATGCAAGTTGTGTTGGAGTGGTGAGAAGGCAAATAACTGGTTATGACTTTTTTTTCTAACAGCTACTTTGGCTCTAAATATAGTGGAATTCCAAGCAGGATTTGTGTGGCAGACCCTAGTTAGATCAGCTAGGGCTTAGTTGACTGAGTGAACGAGTATATAATGTAGACTAAGATAAGGGTCTAACCAAGTCTCAAACTGCAGGAACTTTTAATCTAAAAACAACCATAAACCAACCAATACAGAACTAACAAAATCAGACCAACAGAGAATATAGTAATCAGCAGCTATCGATCTCAATATCCAATAAGACTTGGAACAGATCAGTAGTGATCAAGTAAGAATGATTCAGCAGTAGTATTAGGATGCTAACAGACCCAAATCAATATCAGGCACCACAGAAAGCAGAATGGGACTGTCCAAACACTTGAACCAGATTCTGTCCTGGTAAAGTCACTACAGGACAAAAAAAAAAGAGATTTCTAATACTTGATAACCACAGCCCAGATGGGGACCAAAACTGGATCGAGTTCCTCTTTTAATGAGGGGAGCCTCTGGTCCAAATATCAGCCAAAGGTGACTGTCATTTGGGCCTGGACAGAGATCGAAATCCCTTCACAAGGAAGCCTATCGCCTGGGCAGAGTTGATAAAAGAATAGAATAAATATCTGTAGCAGAAGACCTTGAGATTAAGGATAGAAAATACTTGGAGATCAATAAGAAGAATCCACTCGGGCTTCCCACCGCAAAGTGTCGACCGCATCAAACACCAGCCCCTTGTTCTGTGATCAGACACACAGAAAACGCAGCAGATGCATAGCAGCGACCAGCAGCAAGTTTTTTGTTCAAAATCAAATCGTGGGCATGTGGGAGCCTTACTTCTTTATTTATAATAATGATGGGGTGGGGTGACTACAATTTAGTCACTTCATAGTTACTAAAATACTGAAATAAAGATAACATCTAGTTACTAAATCTGGAAAAGTAAACTGGGAAATCAAACAACTGAAATTAGAAACTAATTACTGACTGAATTTAGAAACTAAAAACCCCATCAATTGCCCAAACCGTGGGCCAATAAACCAGACCCTGGTCGACCCTCTTCTTCCTCCTTGAGTAGACCTTCAATGCTGCATCAACTCTCCCCGGCTTGAAAACGTTCGTCTCCGATGAATGGGTAAGGGACATGTCATGCTCATACAAGTCGGGATCAAGTCTTTTGAAGTCATCAGCATGGATTCAAGTACAGTCACTACGGGGACAGCCCTTCCACTTGACAAGGAAAGTGTGATAGCCAGTACCACGGCGGGTAGTCTTGTAATTATCATCCAAGACATCTTCAATGACTTTAGAAGTAGGTGGCTTCAGTTGGGGCAGCCTCAACATTTGCTCCTTGTCTCCATCATCCGAATGGTGCCCAACGTAAAGGTGAAGATCAGCCACATTAAACACATTGCTTATGGTCATATCATTAGGCATCTCAAGCACATAAGCATTAGGTCCTATATGTTTCAGCACCTTAGGGGAGTTTAGTATCAACACCAGTTTGGAATCGTTCAAGATTGACACGTATCATCATCATGTCCCCGGGTTTGAACTCCACATAACGGCAATAACGATAAGATGAAGCCTTATACACCTCATTGTTCAAGGCAATACGTCATCGGAAGTTGGCATGCACCTCAGTAATATGGCGCAAAAACTCATCAGCTTCAATACTAACTCGAACTTAGGGTGAAAGTGACATAAGATCAATAGGTTGCTTAGGTTGAACTCCAAGCAAGATCTCAAAAGGAGTAAGACCCGTTGTCCTATTCACTGAACTCTTGTATGCAAACTCAGCAATATCGAGGATGGAAGACCATGTCTTCTCATAATCTCAAACCAAACATCTCAACAGATTTTCCAAGATTCGTTTCACCACCTCTGTCTGTCTGTCAATCTGTAGATGACATGCAGTAGAAAAGTTCAGCTTTGTATTTGTTTTCAACCACAATGTCTTCCAAAAATAACTCATAAACTTAATATCATGGTCAAACATAATATTAGTGGGCAATCCATGCAGTCGCACTACCTCCTTGAAAAAGAGCTTTGCAACCTAATAAGCATCAAAAGTCTTACGACAAGGTATGAAAATGGGCCATCTTAGAAAAATGATCCACAACCACCATAATGGAATTATACCGCTTTCTAGTAGAGGATAGTCCAAGAAAAAAATCCATGCTAACATCAAGCCACGGTGCATGAAGGATAGGTAGTGGAGTAAACCTGTGTTTTGTTTTCCCCCTTTTGCTAACTGACATACACGGCATCTCTTGATCACATGATCGACATCCTTTGCAATGGATGGCCAATAGTATCGATTTGTCACCTGTGTAAGAGTCTTATCCTTCCCAAAATTTCCACCCAATTCTCCTCCATGTAACTCCTATATGATGTGATGATGTAGGGAACAGTTTGGAACGCATAGCCGTGTGCCAGAGAACAAGTACCCATCATGAATGGAGTACTTTAGGTGCTATCCACCTTGTTGCAACTCCACAAAGACAATTCTGAAATCAAGATTAGATGCGTACTCTCCTCATATCTGATCAATAATAATATGTGCTGAAAACGTATTAAGTGTGAGCACTTTCCGACTAAGTGCATCAACCATTGTGTTCTCTTTTCCTGCCTTGTACTTCTTAGTAAATATGAACTCCTGTAAGTAAGCTACCCATTTGGCATGCTGGTGGCTAATCGACTTTTGAGAGTGAAGGTACTTCAATGCCTCATAATCAATATGTAGAATAAATTCCTTACCAATGAGGTAATGTCTCCAATGGTGTAACACTTGGACAACTGCATATAACTCCAGATCATAAGTTCATCTTCCTCTTTACAAGAGTGAAGGCTTTGGTCGCTGCAGCTGTCCATTCAAACTTTCCCTTACTTGCCTTCATGCATTCAGTGATAGGTGACATAACTGTACTAAAATTCCAAATGAATCTCCTATAGAAGGAAGCCAAACCATGAAAGCTACAGACTTCTGTTAGTGTCTGTGGTATAGGCCAATCAGTGATGCTCTTAATCTTCTCCGAATTAGCTTCAACCCTTTAGATGGCACTATAAATCCAAGGAATACAACCTTGGGCAGCATAAAGGAACACTTCTTAAGATTGATGTATAACTTCTCCGCACGGAGTACTCTCAAGACTTGCCTCAAGTGATCCATATGTTCTTATTGGTTTTTACTATAAATCAAAATATCTTCAAAGTAAACAACCATAAAGCGACCAATAAAAGGACGAAGTACCTGTGTCATAACTCGCATGAAGGTGCTAGGTGCATTCGTCAAACCAAAAAGCATGACTTTCCACTCATACAAGGCATCCTTGGTCTTGAAGGCGGTCTTCCACTCATCCCCAGAATGGATGCGAATCTAATGGTAGCCACTCCTCAGATCTAATAGGGAGAAGACCTTGGCTCTGGACAACATATCCAACATATCATCTAGTCGTGGTATAGGGAATCTATACTTGATTGTTATCTTGTTGATAGCACAACTGTCCACATACATATGCCAAGAACCATCCTTCTCCAGCTTGAGTAAAGCTGATACCGCACAAGGACTCAAACTCTCCTCAATGAAGCCCTTTTGTATTAGCCCATCCAATTGCCGTTTCAGCTCGGCATGTTCAGTAGGACTAAGTCTGTAGGCGGGTAGGTTGGAAAAAACCGAACCAGGTACCAAATCAATAGCATGCTGTATGTCACACATGGGAGGTAGCTCATTTAGAAGATCATCAGGGACTAAGTCAGAAAAATCAGATAAGAGCTCTTTGATAGGTGCACTATGAGTTACCTTAGGTTGGGGGGTGACTTCCCAAGTAACAAGAGCCATAACCATTATTGTTTCATGACTTGTGCGTATGAATTGCTTACGGGGAATAGCTAACAACTCTTTCATAGGCATAACAACCACTTTCTTCTCAATGTCAATGTCCTTTTGATTTTCCCTTAGGGATCTTTGTCGCCATATTTCAGCCGGCACATTTACCGAATAGAAAGTTGTAGGAACACCTTTCCATATGAATGTACGTAGATTTATCTTCATATAGGTAAAGCTTCAAAGGAACTGAGCACCATTTGTTCACCTCTAGGGTATTTCCATTCAACACGGATACCTTATAAGGTTGAGGATGTGGATTAGACTTCAAGGTCGCTCTCTTCACAAAGGCTTCTGAGACAACATTGACACAGCTGCCACTGTCAATTATCACCTGACAAGAATGCTCTCCAGACATCATACGGCTACAGAAAATGCAGTTATACCATTAATCTTCTCCTTTGGTTTCAACCACCAAAATGCGGGTAACAATATATATGACATGAGTGTCATCATCATTAGTGTCTTCCAGGTCATAGTCATACCCACCATCGTCATCATCATCTTCTAAGGGGTAGGGATAAAGAGTTGATTCATCTTCCCCATTGGAGTCTTCCATTTCAGCCACTGCATTAACCCTCTGGTTATGTGGGCAAGATTTAGCAAAGTGTCCTAATTCCTGACAATGAAAACACTGTATCTTGTTGTTGCCTATCATAGGTGCCTTTCCTTCGTAATCATCCCATGGAGGAAAAGTGGCCTTTGGGGGTGCTTAATTTCTAAGTTTAGTAGCTGAAAAATTTTTCTTGACCTCCCCAACTTGAAAACCAAACCTCCTACATGCCTGTGCTCATGGTTTCAAGTATCTCCGATACCGATACGATACCCTCCGATACGTATCTTAAATTTAGCCAATCGATACGATACACAACGATACGATACATGAATTTTTTAAAATCCTTTCGAATCGATATATATCCTACGATACATACTGATATGCACCAATACACTATCGATACGTACTGATACTCTATGAAAAATATAAAATCGAGGTGAAATATACGTTTCAGTATGTATCGGTATGTATCGGTGAGTATTTGTATATATTGATCGGTACGTATTGATGAGTATCAGTACGTATCGGTGAGTATCGATAGCATTGATCAGTACGTATCAGTGAGTATCGGTACGTATCGGTATGTATCGGTGAGTATCGGTATATACCGATACAATACGCGAAGGTCATATAATGGCCAAGATGGGTATTTTTTAAGAAAACATGATTTTTTAATGGGCTTTTGTTCAGAAGTTACTGTCAACCATATTTCTCTCTAACTAAAGTGGAAATCAAGGTTGGGAACAAGGATTTTACATTTATGGGACTACAAACCTTGAATTCTTAGTGCGATACTCTTAATTTAGTGTTTATGCATAATACATGTTATTAATAGTTTTTTTTAACAAATTTTTTATACAAAAGTATTTAAAAGGTGTTTCATATCCATTAATGTTCGTATCTTTAACGTATCTTAGCATATCTCCGATATGATACGATACCCTCCGATACGTATCTTAATTTTGGTAGACCGATACAGCGACCGATACCGATACTTTAATCTTTGCCTGTGCTAAAGGCTCCTCTGCTCGTAGGGCCTTGTCAAAGCAATCCCTTACTGAGTACACATCAACAACACCAATTCCCCTGTTGATTTCAGTTTGCAATCCCAATTGAAACCGAGATAATAATTGCCTCTCATTCTCCCTAATGCCTGTGCGAGAATAAAATGCATCAAATCTGTTCATATACTCTGCAACAGTCATAGTCCCTTGACAAAGAGAATTCAGTTGGTCTTGTATGCAAGCTCTAAAGTTACGTGGCAAGTACTTGTCTGATAGTTCAAGCTTCATCTCCTCCCAAGTAGTAGGCTCTCTTCCAACTCTTGCTCATAGATTCTCCACAAATCATGAGCAACCTCAACTAGCTTAGCATGAGCTAGTTTAATCTTCCATTCCTCAAGTAAGTCATAATAGACAAAATAGTCATCCAAGGCAGCTACCCAATCATGGAACAATTTGGGGTCATGTCTTCCATCAAACTCCTTCAGGTCGAGCTTAACCTTCTGTGAATCTCCTGAGTACCTCTAGTATGTGGGACGTTCAGTCTCAAAGTAACCCCTTATGTGTTCTTCTACAAAAGTAGGTTGCACTACAGGAACCCCCTGTGGTGCTCTCAAATTAGAGTTGGGTCTCCTGTTAGCCAACTGAGCAATTGAGTTCGTAGGGGCTTCCACTTCAGGTGGTACATGAGTATCATGGATAGGTTGTTGTGGTTGGGTCTCCATAGCCAACATCCTTACACCAAGAGTTTGTTGTTCAGCCCTCATAGCTGCTTGTTCAGTCTTTATAGCTTGTTGATCAGTCCTCACAGCCTGCAGCATCTCCACAATAGAAGCTATAGATGCCTTCATCTCAGCCATAGGGTTGCTCTCAGCCATGCTCTAATACCACTTAATGTAGACTAGGATAGGGGTCTAACCAAGTCTCAAACTGCAGAAACTTTTAATCTAAGAACAACCATAAACCAGCCAATACAGAACTAACAAAATCAGACCAACAAAGAATATAATAATCAGCAGCTATCGATCTCAACATCCAATAAGACTTGGAACGGATCAGTAGTGATCAAGTAAGAATGATTCAGCAGTAGTATTAGGATGCTAACAGACCCAAATCAATATCAGGCACTACACAAAACAGAATGGGACTGTCCAAATACTCGAACCAGATTCTGCCCTAGTAAAGTCACTACAGGAAAAAAAAAAGAGAGATTTCTAATACTTGATAACCACAGCCCAGATGGGGACCAAAACTGGATCGAGTTCCTCTTTTAATGAGGGGAACCTCTGGTCCAAATATCACCCAAAGGTGACCGTCGGTTGGGCCTGGACAGAGATTGAAATCCCTTCACAAGGAAGCCTATCGCCTGGGCAGAGTTGATAAAAGAATAGAGTAAATACCTGTAGCAGCAGACCTTGAGATTAAGAATAGAATATACTTGGAGATCAATAAGAAGAATCCACTCGGGCTTCCCACCGCAGAGCATTGACCGCATCAAACACTAGCCCCTTGTTCTGTGATCAGACACACAGAAGACCCAAAAGATGCATAGCAGTGACCAGCAACAAGTTTTTCATTCAAAATCAAATCGTGGGCATGTGGGAGCCCTAGTCCTTTATTTATAATAATGATGGGGTGGGGTGATTACAATTTAGTAACTTCATAGTTACTAAAATACTGAAATAAAGATACTAACATCTAGTTACTAAATCTGGAAAAGTAAACTAAGAAATCAAACAACCGGAATTAGAAACTAATTACTGACTGAATTTAGAAACTAATAACCCCATCAATTGCCCAAACCGTGGGCCAATAAACCAGACCCTGGTCGACCTAATCAGCCACTAGGGTCGACCCTCTTCTTCCTCCTTGAGTAGACCTTCATTGCTGCATCAGTATATAAGCTACTAACTTTCTACTACTTGTGGGTCTTGACCTTCATAATGTCTACGCAATGCACAACATTTTGGACAGGCGATAATCCAACCCCACAACCCCTCCACCCCACAGAAAAATAAAAGAAAAATACAAACTAGAACATCTTAACCATATGATTAGCTGCATGATTTTGAGTAGTCCCTGCATTACAGGATCAAGTATGAAAATAGTCAAACAATAACAAACAACAAACTCAGCCTTATCCCAACTTAATGAGGTTCGCTACATGGATCCATGAAAAAAAAAAGTATGAAAATAGTCCACTATGTGGAAAGTTGGATGCTTTCAATGAGCTGACTAATGTGTGTTAGAACTATGCTTCATCCAAGAAATAAAGTCATCAAGTGTTTAGGTCGGATACGAGGTATATGTGGTAATTCCAATTTCCACATATGTAGTAATAGCTAACTATATTATCAACTTCTTACAGGACACATTTTCATCTTTGTAATTCCCGAATATAAGCCACTGCCATCATTTATTGAGTATAGGTTTAACTTCAAATCTAGAGTTGGGTACCAAATATACTTTATCTTACTGATGTAGGGGAGTTTTTAACTTCTTACTCCCAAAGAAAGAAGAGAACCGAACAGGCATCAATGGCCAATAACTTAAAAGGAAGCTGGGCTTCTTTCAAGTCCAGCCCACTGAGTGGGCCTTTTTCTATGGCCCAAGTCATGGGCTATGTTTTAGTTGTTTTTCTTTATTTTTCTCGGTTGTTTTGTTTAACTTAAACACTTATTACCTAGCCTAGTGGGTTTCCTTCTTGTGTTATGTTTCCTATTGGCTATGAAATTCTAGTAGATAGGATTTCTTATTAGCTAGGTATTTTATCTCTTTTTATATTAGAGTTAGTAGCCTATTCTAGACATCCAACGGATTAATCAAAAGAATGGCTATTGCCTTTGTTACTTCTGTGAAGAGACTTAGTTGAGAGTGTAAACTCTTGGGAACGGATGGATTCTAATCTAGGCCTGTTGGTTGAAGATCAAAGTCATGTCCTCTTCTATATATATATATATATATATTTTTTTTTGTTTTCTTCTTTCAAGTAAGTTGCGATTCTTTTACTGTTTATGGTGTCTACTCTCTTTACTGGTTATATTCTGTTGTTACAACAAACGAACAAAGCCTTCTATGGGGTTGGCTACATGAATACGTGCGAGGACAAAAAGGAAAAGTAAAAGTGCTGAAACAGAGCACAATCACAGTAAGGAAGTAAAGAACAGATAGATGGATGGGGTCCACTCCATGGATCCTAGCCCTTTAATCCGCTCTATTTGAGCTATACTTGGGGCATGACCTAATTTGAGCATGTCTTTCTGCATTACTTCTCCTATGGTGTTTTTTGCCTGACCCTAACCTTTTTAGTTCCTTCTATCTGGATCAGATCACTCTCCTTACTAGTGCATCCGTAGGCCTCTGTTGAACATTGACATACACCTCAAACAACTTTCTCAGAGCTTATCATGGATTGGGGCAACTCCCAAAATTAGGTCTAATACGTTCATTCCTTACTTTATCTTTCCTAGTTTTGCCGCACATCTATCTTAATACCCTCATCTCCGCTTCACAAAGCTTATTTATATGACGCTTCTTAATTGCCCAACATTCTATCACATAGAAATTTCCTTTAAGCTATACAAGGATATGTTGGTCACACAACACTTCAGACACACCTCTCCACTTCGTCCACCCCATTTTGATTCTATGTAACGCATCATCCTTTATATCACTTTCATTATCTATGATTGATCCCAAATATTTAAAATAGTCACTTTGCGGTATCTATCTGTCCTCAATTTTCATCATATCGTTAACCATCCTAGTGTGACAAAAGTTACGCATCACATACTCCGTCTTTATTCTACTTATCCAAAAGCCTTTTGATTCCAAGGTTGATCTTCATCACTCTAGCTTAGCGATAACCCCTACCTTTGTCTCATCCATAGTTGTCAAGGCATCGTCTAGGGTGGTTTGCCTAGGTCTTAGGCGAGTCTCGCCTTGTTGCAATGCATGTCGCCTTATATTTCTGGACTTATTTATGCCAAATATCATTTAAGTAAATTTGTTATTCATTTACTTACGTTATTATTCATAAATAAACAAATACCCATATTTGAATCCAATAAAAATAGTTTAAAAATAAATTTTCAAAAATGATAAAAAGTCAACACCGGTAAAAAGTCAACACCCCCAGTCCAAGAACAAAAACTGGATTTTTGGTTATAGGGGCAATTTTCAACTTTCAAATGCTGGGCTTTTTCTCAATTCTGAAAATTTTATAAATCTTATCATGGTAAAACATTGCTAAAAACCAAAAGTCTAGTAAAATAATTATTTGTTTTAACTTCTTTAAAATTATTGTCATTCAAGCAATTTTAACAATATTTGCACACTTAAAAACAAATTTGACTGGAACAAAACTTTGCTATTACAACTCAGATTTAAGTAATCTTAGACTTGTTGGAAAGCTAGTTTTGTGCTATACCTAATACAAAAAATCTCATATAGAAATAAAATCATTTGACCAGTAAAACTTATTATAAAACAAGAGCATTTCTTTAAATGTTGATTTTTTATGACTTAATGTTGATCTTTGGTGATTTGATGTGGCTTAATGTTGATTTTTGACAACTTGATTGATTTAATGTTGGTTTTTTATGATACAAGGTATATGTAACAAACTAAATAATGTTAGAAAAGAGTGAAAATAAAAAATAACACTTGGTCACGTTGTTCGCCCTAAAGTGGGCGCCTTGTCGCCTAAGCACTTAGGCAATCCTCCAACACCTTGATTCACCTTGGCGCCATGACAACTATGGTCTCATCCACCAAAACAATATTGTTACCGAAGAGTATACACCATGGATCCTCATCTTGTATGTTCCTGGTTCAATCATCTATGACAAGTGCAAACAAATAAGGGTTTAAAGCTAAACTTTGATGTAGTCCAATAGTAATTGGGAATTCACTACTTTGTCTTCCCTTGTTTCTCACACTAGTCACCACGTCATCATGCATATCTTTAATGACATCCACATATTTACTCGATACCCTTCTCTTTTTAGTACATGCTAGATTAACTCTTTAGGGACTCTACCATAGGTTTTTTTCTAAGTCAATCAATACTATACGAAGGTCCTTCTTGGCAGCTCTAAAGGTTTCCATCTGCCTCTTTAATGTAGATAGGGCTGTCAAAAGGAGGACTCGAATTGACGAAACCATGGTTCAGTTCTGTCCCAAGTCTGGACCTGGTTTAGTCCCATCGAACCAGCCTTGTTAGCGCCAATTTTACACCTATGCTGGTCCACTCATGCATCTATCGAACCAGTATAGCAGCCCCTTGAATAGTGCATATTTACTTCCCTAATTGGTTCTCTGAGATGATAGTTTCTCTTCCCAAGCGGGCTCCAATAATCTTCTCCCATAGTTTCAATATATGACTCATTAGTTTTATACCTCTATAGTTATTATAGCCCTGGATATCCCCTTCATTTCTGTAGATTGGAACTACAGTGCTTCTCCTCCACTCGTCCGGCCTTATTTTGTAGTTATATTCTTGTTAAAAAGGTTGGTTAACCATGATACCCTACATAGTCCTAAGCTCTTCCACACTGTTTATGGTGCTTGCTGAAATTGATTCATCTAGGGTTTGGAAGGGTTTATCATCTACTCTCTTTACTAGTTATCTTCTGTTCTTAATGGGAGTTAAATCCAGCCAAGAATAGCCATCCAAAAGCTGGTGGGCCGGTGGCACCCCTGTTTTTACCCCCTATTGGCTGAAATCGATACATGTGATTGCGAGAGATTGGTAAGATCTATGTGATAACCTGTTCACACTTTGGGGCATTCAAGTGACCTTCGACCAGGTCATCTCTTAGATCAGACCTGCTGATCTATTGATATCAGATTCTCTCTCTGAGTTTTGAGATTGATACTACAATATTTTCATTATTACTTCAAATCTGAGTATTGAAATGCGATTGCATTTGGGTTTCACTTGTTCCAACACTTTCTGAACATTGGTCAAAACCTGACTTTCATTGGATATGATTGACTTTGACCCTACTGTTGAACTAAATTCTGTTAAGATTTTCTTGACTTCCTGTTAAAAGGGGAGTATAATCTGAACCTACGGTTCATCCTATCTACACGCCCCCCAGGCCCCTACTACTTACCAATTTGGTATGATATAAAATATGATACCTTTACTATGGAATCAAGTACGATAAGCCCCTTTCTCTGATCCTTTCAATTGTGGAATATAGATTTATCTCTATGCCTTTTATGCTCATAAACAAAGGTACAAACAAAATAATAACTGCCTAAAAGACACCGCATCCCTTCTTTTAAATGGTTAAAAACCCATCCTCAGTCCAGTAAAAGCAGATATTCCAAGACTAAGAAGTAACCCACCCCCTACATTTCTTCCGCCAAACACTTGATCCAGGGAGGACTAGAATTCAGTTTCTGCCATCTTTGGAATTAGTATCTTCTTTTTTCCTGCTAGGTTTAAGATATATATATATATATATAGGGAGAGAGAAAGAGAGAGAGAGAGAGAGAGAGAGAGAGAGAGAGAGAGAGAGACGAAGTCTTGCCTGTGAAGTTGATAGAAGCTTGGAATCATGTTCATTCAGCCTTGGGTACAACAGAATAAAATATATCAACCAAAATTGTCCCTCATTCATGTGACTTGGGCAAAGGCTAACCCTAAGAGCCACCAAGCTTGGAGCCAAGTCTTCAACAGTAGAAACATGTTCCAGTTGCGCTTCAGACATTTCAAAATCTGCAGGAAAAAAATGAAAAATAAAATATGCAAAATTAATTAGAAAAAAACAACGTAGTGTTAAGATTTGAGCATGGTCAATAGTTTATGAGCAAAAACAATGTTGTGCTAACCTTTAAGCATGGTCAATTGCTTATGTTTTATAGAGAAGGGGAAAATTACAGAAAAATTTCAGATCATGTTCTACTATACTTCTTGGGGACATAAGACTTGAGTGATAAGACAGATAGTCAAAAAAAAAAAAAAAAANTACACCTCAAACAACTTTCTCAGAGCTTATCATGGATTGGGGCAACTCCCAAAATTAGGTCTAATACGTTCATTCCTTACTTTATCCTTCCTAGTTTTGCCGCACATCTATCTTAATACCCTCATCTCCGCTTCACAAAGCTTATTTATATGACGCTTCTTAATTGCCCAACATTCTATCACATAGAAATTTCCTTTAAGCTATACAAGGATATGTTGGTCACATAACACTTCAGACACACCTCTCCACTTCGTCCATCCCATTTTGATTCTATGTAACACATCATCCTTTATATCACTTTCATTATCTATGATTGATCCCAAATATTTAAAATAGTCACTTTGCGATATCTATCTGTCCTCAATTTTCATCATATCGTTAACCATCCTAGTGTGACAAAAGTTACGCATCACATACTCTGTCTTTATTCTACTTATCCAAAAGCCTTTTGATTCCAAGGTTGATCTTCATCACTCTAGCTTAGCGATAACCCCTACCTTTGTCTCATCCATAGTTGTCAAGGCATCGTCTAGGGTGGTTTGCCTAGGTCTTAGGCGAGTCTCGCCTTGTTGCAATGCATGTCGCCTTATATTTCTGGACTTATTTATGCCAAATATCATTTAAGTAAATTTGTTATTCATTTACTTACGTTATTATTCATAAATAAACAAATACCCATATTTGAATCCAATAAAAATAGTTTAAAAATAAATTTTCAAAAATGATAAAAAGTCAACACCGATAAAAAGTCAACACCCCCAGTTCAAGAACAAAAACTGGATTTTTGGTTATAGGGGCAATTTTCAACTTTCAAATGCTGGGTTTTTTCTCAATTCTGAAAATTTTATAAATCTTATCATGGTAAAACATTGCTAAAAACTAAAAGTCTAGTAAAATAATTATAAATCTTATCATGGTTCAGTTCTGTCCCAAGTCTGGACCTGGTTTAGTCCCATCGAACCAGCCTTGTTAGTGCCAATTTTACACCTATGCTGGTCCACTCATGCATCTATCGAACCAGTATAGCAGCCCCTTGAATAGTGCATATTTACTTCCCTAATTGGTTCTCTGAGATGATAGTTTCTCTTCCCAAGCGGGCTCCAATAATCTTCTCCCATAGTTTCAATATATGACTCATTAGTTTTATACCTCTATAGTTATTATAGCCCTGGATATCCCCTTCATTTCTGTAGATTGGAACTACAGTGCTTCTCCTCCACTCGTCTGGCCTTATTTTGTAGTTATATTCTTGTTAAAAAGGTTGGTTAACCATGATACCCTACATAGTCCTAAGCTCTTCCACACTGTTTATGGTGCTTGCTGAAATTGATTCATCTAGGGTTTGGAAGGGTTTATCATCTACTCTCTTTACTAGTTATCTTCTGTTCTTAATGGGAGTTAAATCCAGCCAAGAATAGCCATCCAAAAGCTGGTGGGCCGGTGGCACCCCTGTTTTTACCCCCTATTGGCTGAAATCGATACATGTGATTGCGAGAGATTGGTAAGATCTATGTGATAACCTGTTCACACTTTGGGGCATTCAAGTGACCTTTCTAGTGACCTTCGACCTGGTCATCTCTTAGATCAGACCTGCTGATCTATTGATATCAGATTCTCTCTCTGAGTTTTGAGATTGATACTACAATATTTTCATTATTACTTCAAATCTGAGTATTGAAATGCGATTGCATTTGGGTTTCACTTGTTCCTTTCTGAACATTGGTCAAAACCTGACTTTCATTGGATATGATTGACTTTGACCCTACTGTTGAACTAAATTCTGTTAAGATTTTCTTGACTTCCTGTTAAAAGGGGAGTATAATCTGAACCTACGGTTCATCCTATCTACACGCCCCCCGGGCCCCTACTACTTACCAATTTGGTATGATATAAAATATGATACCTTTACTATGGAATCAAGTACGATAAGCCCCTTTCTCTGATCCTTTCAATTGTGGAATATAGATTTATCTCTATGCCTTTTATGCTCATAAACAAAGGTACAAACAAAATAATAACTGCCTAAAAGACACCGCATCCCTTCTTTTAAATGGTTAAAAACCCATCCTCAGTCCAGTAAAAGCAGATATTCCAAGACTAAGAAGTAACCCACCCCCTACATTTCTTCCGCCAAACACTTGATCCAGGGAGGACTAGAATTCAGTTTCTGCCATCTTTGGAATTAGTATCTTCTTTTTTCCTGCTAGGTTTAAGATATATATATATATATATATATATAGGGAGAGAGAGAGAGAGAGAGAGAGACGAAGTCTTGCCTGTGAAGTTGATAGAAGCTTGGAATCATGTTCATTCAGCCTTGGGTACAACAGAATAAAATATATCAACCAAAATTGTCCCTCATTCATGTGACTTGGGCAAAGGCTAACCCTAAGAGCCACCAAGCTTGGAGCCAAGTCTTCAACAGTAGAAACATGTTCCAGTTGCGCTTCAGACATTTCAAAATCTGCAGGAAAAAAATGAAAAATAAAATATGCAAAATTAATTAGAAAAAAACAATGTAGTGTTAAGATTTGAGCATGGTCAATAGTTTATGAGCAAAAACAATGTTGTGCTGATGTTTTATAGAGAAGGGGAAAATTACAGAAAAATTTCAGATCATGTTCTACTATACTTCTTGGGGACATAAGACTTGAGTGATAAGACATAAAAAAAAAAAAAAAAAATTCTGGTTTGGAGAAATATAACTCATATTCCATGGAACTGAGGTTCTGTCTCAAAAACTATTTCACAAATTTCCCTGTTTTACATTAGTAGTACTTAAAACCTAAGCTCTAACAACAATTATCTATTAGTTACAAGGAAAAGTCAACTATGGTAGTGGATCAACTAGCCACTTCACATAGGTAACATAGCCATGGTTCGAGGACTCGGTTTCGGACATAGTTTCAATCAGGCCTGAAAATAAGTTCTATTGAGATCTCGCCGAAACCATGTATTTTTTTACAGGCAAATTTCAGGTTTGGGTATCGGTGGCCAAGTTAGGTTCTGAAACTTGTCATTCAGCCTATTTTAGGCCTTCTAAACAAAGTGGAGACAATAGATTTCAAAATATCAATCCCAAAATGATACTTTGACTTCGGACCCTCTGTTGATAGTCTACAGTGTAAGTGAGCTCTACCCTAGGCTATTCCACAATATTTAGTACAACAGTACTACAATACTAGCACACATATAATTCAAGTAAAAGTGTAAAAACAAATTAAATAAACATTAAGAATTAAAAGACATTAAACTATAAACCATGTAATAAATTAGGCGTTATACATGGTTTGTTAGTAATTGTTAAAAGAGACATATATTAGAGTAAACAATAGTAGTATAGTACAATACAAGTGGATGACTCACCTTATGCCCATCCTAGAGTCCTAGACTCCTAGTACTAAAACAAGAGCTGGGCCGGATCATTATAACCACCATATTGTTGCTAATGGCAAATCAAGTTTTCCTCCGATTGAATCACAAACGTTGGACAACTATCAACAATCAAGTATTCATCATGTTTTTTTGGAAAGAAAAAGTTATTGAAAATTTTTTGTTACATTCAAGTGTTCTTGGGCAAAAAAGCAACTCCAAATGTTAATGTTGAGCTGTGAATCCACATGCTTCAAGCTCCCTTGGGTGTGATTTGACAAAAAGTTGCACCAAAAACCAAATTTGGGGGAGTTTTGTTCAAAACAGGGCAAGATTTGCAAGTCAAACAAGACTAGGTCGCAATTGGGCCAAGATTTCGATCCAAATCCGAAATCTCATACTAGATTTTGCATTTTTTGTGTATCATAGGTCGTCTCGTCTCAAGATCTTCAGAAACCGAGAAATTTCCAAGATGTTGCCGAGATCTTGTACTATGAACATAGCCATAATAATAGCATAGCTTCCATCTAAATGTTTGTCTATTTCGACATGATGAAGTTTGAATTTCAGCTTTCCATTGTATTCCCATTAAGTCACTAAAAATTGTAAATTCCGGAGGGGCTTTGTAATTCAGAAAAGAGATTTTCATGCGATTACAGTCAGCCTTACCCAATCCCTAAGTTATGCGTGGTGTGCCTCACCACTTCTCCAAGAGTCATTTTAGGCTTACCCTTGGCTCTTTTAGCTCACTTAATCAGAATTAAATCACCCCTCCTTACCGGAGCATTCAAAGGCCTCCACTACGCATGTCCATGCAAACTCAAACGATTTTCTTATAACTTGTTATGTATTGGAGCTAGTCCTAAATTATCTCTACTTTCTTCATTCCTTATTTTATCTTTTCTAGTTTTACCACTCATCCATCTCAACAATATCAGCCCATTAAGTTTGTTTATACATTGTTTTTCACTGCCCAATATTCAGCTCCATACATCATAACTGGTCGTGTAGTTGTCCTATAAAATTTTCCTATGAGTTTTAAAGGAATATGTTGATTACACATCAAAAAGGTAAACTAGCTCCAATTTCTTCATTACTTATTTTATCTTTTCTAGTTTTACCACTCATCTATCCCTACAATCTTATTTCAGCACACTAAGTTTGTTTATATATTGTTTTTCAATATTCAGCTCCATACATCATTGTTGGTCGTGTAGTCGTCCTATAAAATTTTCCTATGAGTTTTAAAGGAATATGTCGATCACACATTACAATGGCAGGTTGTCCGGGCATAGCAGTTAATAATCTAAAGAACCTAACCTCTGTTCCAATCAGGAAAAAGGAATTTAAAAGGAAAGGACGATGGACAACCAGGAGTTGTTCAGGTTTGGCAGTTAGACTGTCCAAGAAATATTGACAGGGATTCAGCTAAGATGCAGGCCCTTTGAGTTAGAAGATACTAGAGAATTTTTTTTGCAATTTAGTTGCTGACCAAGTTAGACAGTAACCCAAGCAGACTCCTTCTCTGAGGTTTCAAATTCCTTATGTAATGCTTTTTCACTCAACCTTCTCTTCAACAGGGGCGGGAACAAAAGTGAACTCAAAAAATCCTTGTGATTTTGAACTTCTTTTTTTTTTTTTTTTTTTTTTTTTTTTTTGTATTATATAGATTCACATTCAAACTGTCAGTATGTTGGTTCTTAGTTTCAAAACAGTGGATATAAGTTATCAAAGGAACCATCACATATTGTGTATGGATAATAAGTAAAAAAACAAGAACCATAAGCGAAGACCCTTCCTCGACCGCTGCTCTGGAGCAGCCTGTCTTGTTGCTCCCCACCAGCCCACCCCACCCCACCCTCTCTCTTCTTCCTGCCCCATGCTCTTTCTCTTCTTCTTCATCCTCTCCCCCTCACCCTCTCCCTTCTTCCTCCCACATTCCCTTCCTTTTCTTCTTCAGCTGCTGTCGGAGCCAGGTTTCTTGGTTGGGGTTGCGCCTTGGCCACCAGCCCCCCAAGTCACCATCCTGCTAAGCCTGTTACCAGGCTCGTATGGTTTCCCGTTTGGCCAGCAGCCTTTGCCACTAGCCCCATTCGCCTGCTCTTCCCTCTATCACTGTCTTGCACCCCAGAGTTCTCAGTTGCCATTTGGTCGTCACCCAGCCCGCTTGGCCAACGGCTGTTTGGCCGCCAGCCCCATGAGGCCAGCCACCTGCCTGAACCGCCTGGCTCGCTCAGCCAACCGCCGATTTTCTGCCTGCTGCATGGCCGGGCTGCCAACTATGCTCGGCCGGCAACCGCTTCACCATTGCCCACAGCAAGGCCAGCACCCCTCCGCCATGGTCACCTCCGCTAGGCCAGCTGCCAGCTTGGCCGTCGCTCTCCGCAAGGCCAGTGCCACTCAGCCATGGCTGCCTACTTGCCAGCGATGCTATTCTTGTCTTCGCGGCTTGGAAGATGAAGTGTTGATATATGTTGGTTAGGGTTTGTGGATTCCCTATACCTTTGCTTTGTAACGGGCTTCCTTGCTCTTGTTTTTAAGCCTATGTGGGCTTTTGTGTTGTACTGGACATGTTTGTGAATCCTTTGTTTCTTGCTGCCCATCTGGGCTTGGGTTGTAGTCCTTAATGGGCTTTTGTTACCCTTATAGGAGTTTTTTATTTTCCCTTCAGGACTGTAATTTACCTCTCCCTTCTTTTAATGCATTTATTATTCACCCAAAAAAAAAAAAAAAATAGCAAAGGAACTATTGCCTATTGTTTATGGATCCAATTGATAAGTTGGAAAGAAATGTTAGAGAGCTAAATTGTTAGCTCAATCAAATAAAACGACCAAAGAGGCAAAGATACAATCTACACAAGTTAGGAATAAGAACCATAGAACCAGGAGAATAGTGGAATTTATTCTTCTTTTTTTTTTTTGGGGGGGGGGGGGTGATGTAGGTAACAGGACCATTCGAACCAGCCCTTGGGTCCTTTTCTGACCTAGTTCTTTTGGGTCCAGACTTGCCATGAAACCAGGCCAGTTCTTGGTTCAGTTTTGGCCTTTAGAACATCGATCCAGCAAAGCACGGCATATCCTCCTCTCCATCAAGCAATATATCTCTCTCCAGATTTGTCTTGTAAAGATTTTCTAGAAGGCCAGCCAATTGTCACATCAAATTAGAAGGAAAAAGGCTCCAAAAGAAACCTCCTACAACCCCAATTTCAGCAAGTGTAGTCTTAGGATTTGTTTCCTTTTTAGGTTTGTCTTGGATGCCGAGTTAGTTTCCCTTGTTAGGAGATATTAGACTAGTAGTAGTTTCTATTTATATGTTTTTTTTGGTCATCGAGTAATTTGGTTTAGGAAGTAGTCTTTTAAGTCTTAGTTTCTATTTTCCAGAAGTTACCTAATTTAGAAGTTTCTTATTTGTAATCATTTTGGGAGCTTATATGAGAGCCAGAATTGATTGTAATGCTTTAGACAAGAATAATGAAGTTTAATTGTGAGCTTTGCTTACTCCTAGACCAGAGATAGGTTTGTTCACCAACTGGGAAAGTTGAGGGTGAGAGACCCAGGCTGAGATATCCATTCCCCTACCCCCACCCCTTCTTCTTCTTCTTCTTCTTCTTCTTCCATCTCTTACTTTCTGTTTTTACTTTGTTTAGTGAGTGACTGAGAGCTTATTACTCTGTTTGAAGACCCAAAGACCATCCATCATATCAGGTGAAGGATCAGCCAAGAGATTTCAGCAACTGTCAGGGTTTTGACCTTTGATCGATTTTGGCCAGAACTCAGCACCTGCAAATCCAAATCTAGAAACCTTTTGTTGGTTTGTAGAGCACCCAAGGGGAGTCCTTCGATCAGCCTTGCAGCTCCTATAGAGCAGCCTGCACCGAACAACAGGGCTTCTCCCACCTGCCCAGAAAACCCTAATCTGCCTGGGTAGTTCTTGCTGTGTTGCTGTACCTCCACAAGACAAGTTGTGGACCAGCTTTGGAGGATCTTTGGCCTATTCCTAGGTTATACTCGACCTGAGTTGATAGTACATTGGACCATTATTGTGTGAGTTCTCAGAATTTTCTCAATTCATCCCAGATTTACAGTTTTGTGTTGCTATTCTTGGATTTGAAGTCTGAAACTATAATCTGAGATTGGAATGGAGTTGTTTTGTTATCTAGGCTTATTTTCCTAGGTGAATAACCCCAGATCAGGGGGAGGGAGGAGGAACATGTGATATCCAGTATCTACAATAAACAAATTCCAGGGAAGATGACAAACAGACTAAGAGAACCAGTAATGGATATAAGAAGTGAAATGCAAAAACCACCACATAACCATTCTGTGTCATTAAGAATGTTGGCCAACATCCAAGGCCCCTCCAAAAAATTTAGAAGTCCTTAGCAGAAATCCTAATGGATCCAGTTCCACCTCGACAAGTCTGGAAAGTTAATCTTCAATACTTTCAACCATTGGTTGATAATAGAGCATCTGCCAAGTTCAAAGCCTAGGCTGCTAATGGATCAGCTTGACTGAACCTTTATTTTGGGCCAGGATTCAGCAAACACATGTGGAATGGAACTTTCAAATAGCACATGATTTTCTTCCTTTTTATTCTTTATTTTATTTTATTCTATACAAAGCAATTAAAGAACAAAGAAAAGAGATAACTTTAAATTGAATCTTGTTGGATGGGGTAATGACCTGTGTCAAATATGACATCAGCCCTCTTTATTTATAATAATGGATAGAAAGTTCTAGAATATTACAAGGACCATTAAACTCCTTAATGACCTAAGGACCGATTTGGAATTTGACACTTTCCGAAAACCCATTATTATAACACTCTCCCTCAAGCTAGTGCATAGATATCACATATGCTCAACTTGCAGATAATAGGATGAAACATCTTACGACTAAGACCTTTAGTATATACATCAGCAAGTTATTATTCACTATTGGCAACAAAAGGCACAGTGATAAGACCCATATCCAACTTCTCTTTGATGAAATGTTGATCGATCTCCACATGATTGGTTCGATCATGCTAGACAGGGTTGTGAGCAATGCTAATGGTATATTTGCTGTCACAAAAGAGCTTCATAAGAAGGGTGGCAAGGACAACCAAATCTATGATAAGACCATGAAACCATAGGTGCTCACAAATGCCATGAACCATAGCACAGAACTCAGCTTCAACACTTGAAATTCGTAACCACGGCATGTTTCGCCATGTAACAAGGTTACCACTAGCAATAACCAGTAGAAGACCTGCGGTCATCAGGAGAACCTGCCCAATCAACATCCGTGAAGGCCTCCACCCTAAGGTGATCATGAGGAGAAAAAATGATGCCACGTCCTGGGGCAGATATAAAGAATACATAGTATAGCTTCCATATGTGTTGAGTAGGGATCATGCATGTATAGACTAACTAGGTTGATACAAATGCTATGTCAGGGCATTTGAGAAAGATAGGTCAAGCGCCCCACTAATCTCTCATATCTCCCCTTATCCACAGAATCACCTTTCTTGCTACTCAGGTGACCATTAGCTTCAATAGGAGTATCTGTCGCTTACACCCCAACATGCCTATCCTGGAAAAAAGGTCTAGCATATATTTTCGCTGAGACAAATAGATCCCACGAGAAGGCCTGACAACTTTAATGCCCAAAGAAGAAACGAAGTTGTCCTAGATCTTTGATCTCGAATTCCTCACTCAAGTATCTCTTAAGGCGTGAGATCTCCGTCAGATTATCACTAATAATAACAATATCATCTACATAGACTATCAGGGTAGCAATCTTTCACCAGACCTCTTGATAAACAAAGTGGGGTCAAGCATTGCTTTGAGAGTAGCCTGTAGTAATCATAACCATATGGAAACGCCAGAACCAAGCATAAGGGAATTGCTTCAGCCCATACAGTGTAAGCTTTAGCTTGCATATCTTCCCTTGGTTTTGGAGCAAGTGAACGAACTCCCAGGAGGAATGTCTATATACACTTCCTCCTCAAGTTCCCCATGAAGAAAGGCATTCTTCACATCTATCTACTATAGATCCAAATCTAAGTTGGTGGCAAAAGCTAGGATAACACGGATTGTGTTCATCTTAGCAACTGGAATAAACTTCTCTTGGTAGTCAATCTCATAAATCTAAGTGAAGCCCTTGGCAACAAGTCTGGCATTGTACCGATCCACTATACGATAGCTTTCTATTTCACAGTGAAGACTCACTTACAACCAATTGCCTTCTTCTATGAGGGAAGACACACTAGATCCCATGTGTCATTCTTCTTTAGAACCTGCATCTATTCAACTATAACTGTCTCCCATTATGAGTTTGCACTCACTTCGTGCGAAACGGACACAGAGGATAGAGAACACATAAAACTATAATAGGAAGGAGAAAGTGAGTCATAAGAAACAGTTTTAGTAATAGGATGTAAAGTACAAGACCTAGTGCCTTTACAATTAGCAATAAGCAACACAAAAGATGAATCAACAGAAGGACAAGGAGAATTACCTGGGTCCAAAGGGATAAAATCAAGCTTACTATAAACAAGTATCTCTGGCCAAGGTGAAGTAAGAGTGTCACTCTCCCCCTGAAACAGGATACCAGTAGCGATAGCAAGCTCAAGAAGCGGCACATCTTCCACAATGGGAGGAGACTCAACCTGAAGAGGTGTCGTAGTGTACTATGACACAAATTCGTGAAAGGTAACATCCATAGTCACAAACCAATGCCGAGTGGGAGGATGAAAAGAACGATAGCTTTTTTGAGTAAAAGCATACCCCAGAAAAATGCACCGAAGACCATAAGGATCAAACTTTCGTGAAGATGATGATCGCGAGCATAGTAGACACTGTAGAATACCTTGGGAAAAATAAAAAAAAGCAACGGAATCCTAAAGAAGATCCATAGGGGAGCAGAAGGAATGAACCCGAGAAGGCATTCAGTTAATCAAAAAGGTAGTAGTGAGAATCGCGTCACTCCAGTACTGGGGAGGAACATGCATCTCAAACATAAGAGAGCATGCTACCTCACAAAGGTGGCGATTCTTCTGCTTAGCAACCCTATTCTGAGCCAGGGTATCTACACATCTAGTCTAATGGATCATCCCACGAGCGGAAAGGTAAGCCTAAAAGGACCTTTCGAAGTATTCGCAGCCATTATCGCTTCGAAGGATCTTAATGGTAGCATCGAACTAAGTCTAAACTATGCAGTGAAACTGCAAAAAGCAATGAAAGGTCTCGCCCATGGTTCACATCATATATATCCAAATGGTCCGTGAATGACAATCAATAAAAGAGATAAACCACCAATAACCATTAACAGACACATAAAGGGATTGACGCAAATATCAAAATGTATCAATGAAAAAGAAGTGGAACTTTTATTTCCCGAAATAGAGTAAGTAATCTGAGTTATTTGTCCAATACACATGCCTCATAAAAAAACTGACTCGAATTATAATTTTTAAAAGAAAAACCCTAGCTAAAGTTCTCAAATGAGGTTGTCCCAATAGATGATGCCACTATAATAACTCAGAGATGGGAGGTGACATAGAGGACATCTAAACAGCCGGACCAAAGACCAATGTTGAGTCATCATCAAGTAGATACAAACCACCACACACTTTACCAGAGCAATCGTTGCCCTTGTCACAGATCCTAAAAACACAATGAGACGAAAAAAAGATACTTTGCAATTAAGGCTGGAAGTAAAACTACTACAAAATCTCAACTTGCATAATTAAACCAAGAGATAGTCCACCTTATGCCACACAGTTCATAATACAATAGAGTCGAAATCCAGAATTTACCACTCGGCAGATTTGTTTGGTGTCTCCGCGCAAGAATGACTAAAATAGATCCGAGCCAAAATGGCCTCTTTTCAGGCTTCCAAGGGGTAAGAATCGCAGTATTAAAGATACAAAAGGCAGTCTTTTTCGATAATCGATAATACTCAACAGCAGAACATAAGACAAAAACTCTAGAAAGAAACACGAAATCGAATTCCATCGAGAAAAGTAAGGAAAATGAAAAAGATTTGATTACCATTATCAAGGGAAAGGGGGCAATCCGTCCAACATTCAGGTCGAAGTGACATCTCTCGAACAAATTCCAAAACTTCCTCAGTAACACCAACGATTTCGCCACCGTGATCCTCCACAGAAGACTCATCAACATCCCCATCTTCTTCATCATCACCGTCCTTGGGGAACTGCAAGAAATTGGAGGCCAAGCGAGAGATCTCATTAACAGCCTTGTTGGTGGAGAGTAAAGAAAGCCCAGACTTGAAGCTGCCACCTATCTCCGCGAAATCATTGCGAATACCGAGAAGTGTCTGAGAAGAAGAATCGCTGGTGGTGGAAGTGGGACCCAAGGGATCCTCAGAAGAAGAGCTGACGGGAGGAGGAGCAAGGAAAGAGGCGACTCCCCATAATTGCCGACCAATGGTTTTCCCCAGATCAGATAGGTCCTCTTTCACTCTGCCGCCATTAGAGGAACTCTCTTCTTCTTCTCCTCCTCCCACTTCTTCTTTCCCTGCTGAATTCTCTTCATCATCTGAAAGCTGGGCTTTGAAGGGATTCGGGAGCGGAATTGAAAGCCAAGACATTATCGGAGTTCGGAGAGACCAAAATGAAGTGAGGAAAGGTTGACGAATAAGAGAAAAAACCAAGAAAAGATCGAAGATTGAAGATTGAAGATTGAAGATTGAAGTTGCAATTTTTTTTTTTTTTTTTTTTGGCCTTTTTCATCCGCAATTATTAATTAGATTATGAGTTCATTTTTTTCGGATAATCACATCTTTTTCATACGCAATAGTATTAGATTATGAGTTCATTTTTTTGGGGTAATCACATGGTTTTAAGTATCGATCGATCTGAATTGGTTTCTCATATCATTTTAGGGATAAAATAGTATAAAAATGTATTTATTTTTTCAAAAAGCAAGGGCAAAAGTGACTGATACACGCTGATTTGATGGTGGGATCTTCACGGACAGAAAAATATTGCAGTCAATTTGATAATGATCTAGTGACATTGCTTCTTTGGTCCGAACCAAAGAATCCCTTAGATATGATGCAAAATGGATCTTGTTCTATCATTGATCAGAGATA
>NC_056558.1:28690542-28703495 GCF_013358625.1 Macadamia integrifolia
AGAGGAGGATTTATTCAATCACATAGTTTAGGCTCCTAGAATATGGTGTCCTTGTGACAATCTATTTGATTATATCGAAAGGCCCCATCCAGATTAGTATCACATTAGTATTGTCAAAGAACAATATCAATACCAATACCGAGAACTAAATCCTTGGTAACTGAGTATGAGTTCCATTAATAAAAGCTTTAAGGTCATTATCAACTATCTTTCTCATTTTTTTTGCCGCTAGATGGGAATCTGTTTCCAAAAGAAAGATGTGGTGAAGGAATAGTATATCACAACCCATGATAGAATGATCAAGTCGGCTTTGTTCTGTTGTATGGGGTATTAAAGGGAAGTAACATTATTCATCCAAAGAAAAAAGGGAAGGAAAGAGAAATTTTAAAACTTAAAGAAAATTTTCAATTATACCCAATGTGAACTCCAAATAATTTTGTATTTTATTATTAAATTTTATTTTACTTTGGTTAAAAAAATAAAAATTACATGTAAAATGTATCATTACTAAATATGAGTAGAAATTTAAGTAGTTTTATTTACCAAAAAAAAAAAGTAGTTTACTTTAATCAAGTACATGGCATATCCCATCACAATAGTTTCTTTTTTCGGTTTTAAAGATTTTTATTTTCTTTCCCTTTCTTTTACAATCAAACATAGCCATTAGAGGTGAAAGTTTGGCTCTAACAACCCTGGCCCGCCCTGAGCCCGAATAGGGTTTGGGCCAAGTTTTTTGACCCTGAGGGCATGTTAGAGTTAAAAAAAAAAACCCCCAATCCTGACCCAGGGTTGGGTTGGATTAGGTTTGAGGCATCAACCCGGCCCAACCCAGCCTGAAATTTAACCTTATATCTTTATAATAGAAATTAGGGCTCCAATAGGTATTTTATTTTTCTATAATTTTTTAATATATAAGACATGAATGGAAAAAACATGTCAATCATGATTAATCCAACCATTATAGAAGTCAAGGTCAATCCAACCCAGCCTTGATAGGGTCAATTAGGCAAGGTTGGGTTGATATGAACATGATAGGGTTGAGCCTAAACATGGACCAGATAGGGTTGGGTTGGGCCTGGGTTGAATTTTGAGGACCTAAGGTTAGATTAGGGTTTTAAGAAATACGGCCCAACTCAGCCCTCTTTTACCCCAAATAGCCATCAGAAAAAGGTGTATGTTTTTATTTTAGGCCTTTTGGTTCCATTTCGCATGGGAAAGATGAAATTTTCATCGTCCATCGATCATGTAGTACAGGCGGCCCTTGTAAGGCCATTAGATGTGAATCTGCATACTCTCTCTCTCTCGCTCTCTCTCTCTGTGTTTGTGTGTGAATACCCTTTTTGACTAGTGAAATTCCCTCTGCCTTCTACAGTTTATGGTGGGTTTCTATTGGTCTCAGATTTCAAGTTCAATGGGCAAAGTTTTCAATGGCCTAGTGTAAGGTTAAATGAGTTAAGGTTTCAAGTCCATCATGGGTTCACTTTGGTAGGTAATTCATGGACGTTGCAACGGTTGCCAGTTCACAAACGTTTTAGGTTTTAGGTTTCAAGCTCATTATGGGTTCTCCAGCGGCAATTCATAGAAATTGCAGATTCAAGTTGTTTTTTGTTCACAATGGGTTGTGATTCCTTTTGTTGTCTAGTATTGTTGGGGTCACTTTAATGGTAATTACTGGGGATGTCAATTCCAAGCCCGTACCGGTAGGCCTGACTGAGCTCGACACATTTATGGCCCGACCTAGACCGGCTTAATTAATAAACATGTCGGCCCTAAGCCTGACCCCTTTATAAATAGGTAGTACATTGTGTAAGGGGTAAGCCCGATGTGCCTCCTGACTGGCCCGGCCCATTTACAAGCTCAACTCGGATCGACACGTTTAGCCCAATCCTACAATTGGGTTTTCAGCTTAGGGAAGAGGAATCCCTAACATGTAGTCCAACACCCTACTATAGAAGACTGCAGAAAGAATTTCTAAGGTCTGAAAACTGTTCTAATTGCATGAACAAGTATAATAAAACTAAATTATATGAACATCAGGATTAGAACCTATTCCCTTGTATGCAAGCCTAATTCCCAATTCTAGGTGGTTGCATGCTTGGGAAATTTACTGAAAATACCTAATCATGCATCTACACTACTGTACAGTGAATTAGGGAACATTTACTCACCTACATGTTATAGATACAGTACTTCTTCTCATTCTTACTCCTCTCCTCCCCACCAAATTAGTTTGTGAAAGGTGAAAATGGGAGAATGGGAGGATGGTTTCCATTTTGTAATGGTTTGAAACCCCTATTAAGGCATGTTTGGTTTTTAGGCTCCAAACTTGAAATTTGCATTAATCCTCTGTACTGAAGTGTGGGGCCCACCTGATCTTCTTGCATGTCAAGGGTTATATGATCAGTATTAGATGCCCTATCAACCTACAAGAATGGCTGAACCATACCTGCAGGGCCCCATATAAGGAATGTAATTTTTTGTTGTACAACACTACCAGCAAGTGGCACCGACTAGCCAGAGGTCAAGCAGGGAACCTGTAGGTGACATCAAGCGCAAGCAGTTTAGGTGAACTATGTTCACTATGTACACTACACTGGCCGAGTAAGCAGTCAATCTATTCTCGGTACTTGCTATAACCTAGCACCCAGCATAGACTTGAATTTAGACACGGGATATCACACAGTCTATGTCATGCTCCTCGGGCTCTAGTGTCCATCAGTCTCCATCGTACTCAACCATAGATGAGGATGTGTCACTACTTATCTGTACCACAGTACCTACATCATCATATAAAATGAAACACATGCATGTGGTATGAGCTTCACTAAGCCTAGTGAGGATGTGGTTCATGCAAGCAAACACATTTAGGCCATGATGCGAGTATGATGCAATTCATTATATTAATGTCCATCTAGCATGCAACTAAGTTGGGTTAATGTTACTGCAATGCATTAGGCAATGTCGCTAGTCCCGAAATCGCCATCGATCACCTAATGATACAGATCCTAGTAGTAGTTAGGATCTTATTGGTCCCAGAATGTGCCCTCAGTCACCCTGGGAACCCTTGATAACCCCATCTTGGCAACTACAATAGTAGAATTACCATTGACCATGCCGGGCTAATTTCTACCTCTAGCAATAATCACATCGTACCACAAAAGTGAAATCCCATAAAATCCCATCGAACCTACCACAATGGGTTATCCAACACCTCACCTTTTGCTAGCAAGGGGTCATAGCATAGGGTAGTTACTCTTAACCATAATAATATATATGCCTTTCATAATGATATAATTAGTACATCTAATACAACATGAGAATCACCATCGGTACACTGCATCCTATGTCTAAGCTTAGCTCTAGTATATATACAGTTAGTATGAAATACACAATACCAGAATTACAATCAGCCACATTGCTTATCTATATCCAAGCCAAGCTCTAATGCACACACAATGCATGATACGTCAATTAACGTGGCGATCTTGGTATCGAAACTCCTTAAGCCACACCAGATCCCACTCATTCATAACATAATCATACCAGCAGTCCATACACAATAATTGATATAACTAAAAGTAAATCATACATAATGTTATACATTTAAGAAAATGATTGAAATGGTATTCACCCGTTATAGAATTTAAAATACTCCAGAAGAAGTCATACCACCATTCACCTTGTTTGTAGTGTAAGTGAAAGAAAACCTAGAATTCAACATCCAAAAAGTACCTTGATAGGTCTCACTGAAAGATTGGTTCTGACTGAATAATATGGTCTAAATTCAGTTCAATAAAGGTGTTAAAACCCTTCAAGAAGATTCCCTAAAAGTCCTTAAACTATTCTTGAGAACCATTGGTGGATCAGGTCCCACTGGTAGGTCTCACCAGTGGATGGGTTAAATAGTGGTTTCAAAAGTTTGTAACTTGTACACCGGTGATCAACCAATGGTAGTTCACAAACTGCATTTTAGCTCAAATCCCAACCACCGACCTACCTAAGGCCAATTTTTGTTCATAGAGACTGTAGAGGGTCATTCCATCTTTTTATTGAACCTATTGGATTGCATTTCTAACGATGGAATTGGGAGATCCGATCGAATCTCTGTTCGAAACCTTAAAACTTGGGTTTTCCACCTAAACCACCTATCCTAAGTTAGTTGAGCTCGATTCTTGGGTTGGTGGGTGTGCATTGGAGTCCTAATAGCACAAGGAAGTGTGTTCATTTGAATCCCAAGCTTTGGGCATTTGGTTTTAGCCTCAAACCCAATCGAAAACTCAAAACTTAGCTACTTAAAGACATGAAAAAATGAAAAGGGAGAGGTGGAGGTGAACCACCTACCTAGTTTGAGAAAGTGCAGAAAGCAAGAGGTAAGGCCGCCCTTGGTTTTCCTTCTTCTTCTTCCTTTCTCGTTATTCTTCTTCTCCTTTCTCTCTCTACCACATTGTTAGGTTTGTGAAGTAATGAGCCATAAAGGCACATTGCCTTATATAGACAAAGGCAACTAAAACCTATTTGCCCTAGCCCCTGCCAAAACCCAAATTCATTATTTCAGTTATAGGATCATAGGGACCCACTATGACTCTATATGTTGTTAAATGATTGCTAGAAGTTATCGAAAAGTACGACCACAATATGTGAAATAGCTGGGGGTGAATTGGTTATATTAGTGAATTTTACAATATTCTTTTATTAAAGCTCCCAAGAATGTGATTGCAAATGCAGAATATAGAAAAAAGTACATCACACAACACGAGGATTTATTATGGTTCGACTCAACCTAAGGCTAGTCCACTCCGTACAAGTTTCACTTGTAAGGTATTCCACTAATTCTTCCATTTTACTATAGTAGGTAGGGAGAAAAACTTTTACAAATATATTTCAAGGTAGAGAGAGAACTTTATAAATCTCCTTTATAGATATAGAGTGACCTTCTATCATCCCTTTTCAGTTAGAGAGAGACATTTACAATCCTTTATATATAAGAGAATCCCACACAAGCCTAAGTACAATCTAGATAAATACAAACATGTAATCAAAGTGGAATATAAGTTTTGAGTTACTTTGTGTGGCGCATGATATGAGTATGTAATAAAATGAAAAACATGCACTTTAGTAGTCTTCAAAATAAATGATGAATGAGGTAGAAGACTAGTAGAGAAACTTGAGTTCTTCAATGGAGAGGCACAGTGATGGAACTCAAACTTCCTCACTTTTTAGCTTTTTATAATGATGCTCAATATATGGATTAATTGTATTTTTTAATGAGCCATAAGTGGGGTATTCATATGGGTGATTAAGGGTCTTAAACAAAGTAAGAAGATAATCAAATTTAGGAAAGAATTATATCTTAATGGGCATTTTTTTTTTTTAATCTCTACTAGTAGAATCCGATATTTACCAGATAAATGACTATTGGGTTAATAAATTCGTAGGAGGATAAAAAGCATAGTTGTTTGAGGGTTTAAAAACCATCAGGCTTTTGGATTTTGGTCTGATTGATTGTTGTTATTCAAACAGCCATAACTTCATCATACAGAGTCCAATTGACCCGATTTAAGTTGTGCTGGTTCCATAACTCATAGCTCAAAAATTTATAGCTTAGGTTGACTTTAAATTCAATTATAAAAATGATTGAAATTCTTTTAAGTAAGGACCTTGTTGTTAGCTCAGCAAAAGGGTGTGATTTGGCATTGCTAACACATTTAGAGTCTTAAGTATTGTTAATGGGCACCACCTAGAGTCTAGATTATTTTATAATACATGTGTGCAAAATGAAATACGGTGTAGTGCGTACATTGTGTGCTATTACACAAGACTCTACACAATAGGCCTTACATCTTGACTTTTTGTCTTTCACATCTTCACATTGCTTTGTACACTTGACATCTTCAAATCCTTGATAATTGAGATTGACATGATTTTCAAGAGGTATTGTCTTAATCTTTGAGGCCTTGAGGTCCAGTATCTAAAGGACATTTTTATCCGCATCGTGTTAAGAATCTTACCTTCACATATCACTCGATAAATCACCGTTAGTAATTACATTTGTTTGTTATCATCAAAACCAATATGGAGTCTAAGTATGTGGTCGAAAAATGATAACTTATATGATCAGGAGGTGAGAGGGTATCCCCAACAATCTCTCCCTTTTTGATGACAAACAAAAGGATAGCTATATGAACCATGTCTAGTCCAAGTATGTGGCCAGAAAATGATAGCTTACATAATCCGGCTGGATATAAAGGACTTTGATGTGATCCTAGGAATGGATGGGTTGTCTGCTTATAGAGCCTATGTGATGTACAAGGAAAGGAAAATAATTTCAGGCCTCAAAATGGGGATGAGTTCACTTTTCAAGATAGTAAAGTGAAAAGAACGAAGAAACTTATAGTTTCTTCTCTTTAAGTGAAGAAAATGCTTGATGTGGATTACGAAATATGATTGGCTTATGTAATGTACACAACAAAGAAAACTGCATCCCTTAAGGAACTAGAAGTAGTAAATGAATTTTCTGATGTATTTCTAGAAAAATTATTTAATGTGCCTACAGATCAGGGGACAGAGTTTTGTATTGACTTGATACAAGGAGTTGCACTTGTGTCTAGGGCTCCATACCAAATGGTACCTTCAGAGCTGAGGGAATTGAAGGAGCAACTACATGACTCACTAAAAAAGAGTTTTATTAGACATAATGTGTCTCCTTAGGGAGCACTAGTCATGTTTGTGAGAAAAAAGGATGGGAGTATACGGATGTGCATATATTACCGAGAACTCAACAAGTTAACTATCAAAATTGTATCCATTATCCTGTATTGATGATATTTTTTATCAACTACAAGGTGTAACCACATTCTTGGAGATTGATTTGAGGTCAAGATATCATCAATTGTAGATTAAGAAAATTAATATACAAAAGACAGCCTTCAGGACACAATACGGGCACTACGAGTTCTTGGTTATGCCCTTCGGGTTGACAAATACTCCGATAGATTTCATAGGACTGATGAATTGGATTTTTCATGATATGTTGGATCAATATATTATTGTATTTATTGATGATATACTCATTTATTCCAAGAGCAAAGAAGACCATGCAATTCACTTGAGATCTATGCTATAATGGTTGAAGGAGAAGCAATTGTATGTAAAATTCAGCAAGTGTGAGTTTTGGCTCTCGTAGGTGATTTTTCTGGTGCATGTTGTATCTACAAAAGGTATAGAAGCAGACCCTGGGGAGGTCAAAGCAGTGCTAGAATGGGAGTCACCAAAGAATGTTAGTGAAATTCGTATTTTCCTACGACTAGTGGGATAATATCTGAGGTTCATTGAAAATTTTTCTTGGATCTCTGCTCTTATAACTCGATTGACTCAGAAAGGAGTTAATTTGAGTGGACTGAAGATTATGAAAGAAGTTTCCAAGAGTTGAATAACAAAATAGTGTCAGCTCCAATGCTTACTATTCCTGATGGCACCTCAGGAATAGTGGTATACAGTGATGAGTCAAAGCAACGCTTAGGTTGTGTAATACTATAGAATGGTAAGGTGATTTTCTATGCATCCAGGAAATTAAAAGATTATAAAATGAATTATCTCACACATAACCTAGAGTTAGCGAAAGTTATATTTGCATTGAAGATTTGATGCCACTACTTATATGGGGAAAAGAGTGAAATATTTAGTGATCACAAAAGTCTGAAGTATCTTTTCACCTAGAAAGAGCTAAGCATGAGACAAAGGAAATAGTTAGGCTGACGAAGGACTATGATTGTACAATTCACTATCGTCCTAGCAAAACTAATGTGGTGGTAGATGTTTTAAGCAGGAACTTTGGATCACCAACCTTGTAGCCTTAACCACTAATAAGGCACTAATTGAAGAGCCAAGGAAGCTTGAACTAGAATTTGTGATGGAGGAGGAAGTATTAGGAGAGGAAGTACTTGCTGCACTTACACTAGAACCTTCTTTGATTGAAAGGATTCAAGAAGCTCAACCCACTAATGATAGTTTGAGAAGGTCAATCAATGATATAAATGAAGGAAGGCAAAAGAATGATGAGCTTTGGTTCCGAAACAAACAATGTATTCCAACGAATAATGAGCTAATATAGTTAACACTATATGAAGCATATAGCACACCATATTGAGTTCATCCTAGCAATACTAAAATGTATAGGGACTTAAAGAAATCCTATTGGTGGTATGGCATGAAAAATGATAGATGCTCATTTATGATTAAAGCTTATTAGGATAAAATATGAGTTTTGCCAAATGGGATTAATCACTTATTTGTTGGTGTGGATCCACCTCCACAGGGTACATGTCTAATAATCCTTCAATAGGTAGTTACAGACACCCATTAGAGGGGTCCCGGGGCATATGAGTAGGTGGTTGTGGGCCCCACACTAGATTAATTCCATTTGGGTAACTTTTACTGTCTCCGAGGGGTACAACCGATCGATCGATTGTATCATCCAGTTCCATAAGAAATGCCCCTTTTTGTTGGTTTGCTCTTCCAAAGTTAGCCCCACTTGTCTGGGAACTCGTGTGAGAATTCCTTAGCTACAATGTGACCTGCCCATCATACTAAAATGGAGGGAAGGTCTTTAATGTTAGCAATGTTACTTGAGTTTCATGAGAGGTCTGAGTCCTTTCCCAATGTTGCAAGCACATCCAATAGCGACACGAGTGATTGTTCTTCCCTTCCTAGCAGTAGATGGCTGCTAACCATAAGCCATTGGTGCTAGCTAGCTCTGGCTCATTATCTTTCATCATGAAATGGACAATTAGGTTTAGGCCCTGGTGTAACACCGGTAAGCCCCTATTACTAATCCCCCATATGCCACAACATCGAATCAAACATCGTGTAAAGGGTATATCACAACATTGAATCCAATATCGCATGAAGGGTTTGTCATGACGTCAATACCCCCCACCTCGATCATCGGAAACTCCCCCAAACAAGTCTATCGAACGGTAAGATTAAATAATACCTTTCCCCCTATGGGAATGGTTGTAGGACCTTGGTTATTCTCCTAGCCCAATGAAATCTAACATGAATTCATATCACACTCTCTCACTCTATGGGCATGTAGTGCCGGAACTAACATTCGGCCACCCTTCATCCCAACACTCTCTCTCACTATATGGGCATGTCATGTTGGAACCAACCTTCAGCCACCCTACATCCCATCCATCAACACCAACACCAACATCAGTATGCACATTCAAATTCTTAATAGTAACAGGTTCATAATGCATATGTTCATGATCATACGCAAGAATAACATGTTATAAAGACTCCTAAAAGTATTCACAACACTCATTCACCTTTGTTCTACTTGTTGTGTAATGTCGACGGTCTCATGTCGTGAGGCTTCACCGTTTGTTTGTTCTAATCCTATGAAACACAAGGGTTTTTTGTTAATATTCAAGCATAGGGAAAGTCTCCCTATGGTTCAACTGATCATCCAAAGAAGAGGTCATTCAATGTTTTAGGTGGTTCACCGGTTGATTTTCACCGACTGGAGGTGGCTAACGGTGAGTACACCGGCTGGTAAATCCGAAAATCCACAAAAGGGGCCAGAAAATTTACTGGTGGATGCTCACAGGCTGGAGTGCACCCAACGGTGACCATTAACCGGTGAAGCAAAATTTGGGTGTTCTCTGCCCAAATTTGCTCCACATGCCCCTTAGGTCCTTTTAAGTACCTCTATGTGTGTGTGTGATTCCATAGTGGTGTTGATCTCAACCCCGTTTCTCACTTTACCTCTTTTGATTTGCTTACAAGTTAGGGTTTATAGTTTTAGAGTTAGTTTTCATGTAGGGACCACTCACACACACCACTTAGTCTAGGAATGGTATAATTAGTTGCCTAGATTATTTAGATTCTAGGGATTTGACCATGTTCCCAATTTTAGAGTTTTAGTTGATATAATTTGGGGAATTCAGTTTGCTTTTCATACGTAGCGTCTTTAGACCCAATATTGACCTTCCCAAACCTTAGTCTAGGTACACTACACCATTTCCCCAACCCTTAGTTGAGTTATGGTGCCACGCTATGGAGGATTTGGTCAATTGCCTAAATTCTAGGGTTTTGGGTTACCTAATTTGGAGCTTTTTATATGGGAGGCTTTCCACACTCAATGTGAGTGGTTGACTTTCTAGAGTAGGTCCCCTACATCAAAATCCCCCACCCAATTAGCAGATTATGTAGGTGGGTAGAGGGATTTCGGTTAGGGCTTCCCAATTTGCCTAGGTTAAGAATGGGGGGTAGAGCAAGAGAGAGAGAGTGGAACTCACCTTCAATAGGGCAAGTACTCTCCTTTCTCCCTTTCTTGATCTCAATTTGGTAGGAACGAAATGAATGAGCAACTAGCTCTATTTATAGTAACTTAAGGTTTTTTTTTTAAGGTCTGTTTGGAAAATAAATGAGTTTTTACTCATTACTGGTTAATCGCTCACTTGGCACTAGTGGGCCCACCTCAGGGTGACCGAATGCATTAATCCATTCCCTGTTAGGTTGTATTAACTTGATGTGGTTTGTGGTGCACGGGTGTGAGGGCACGTGCCCCACTACCATTTAATCCACTTCTAGCCAGTGTGGGTTATTTTGGTCCACTTTGGGTGGAATAGAACATGTCTGCTGTGGGGAGCGTAACTTTGGTGTTTGCCAGTATGTGGAACCTTTCTTACTGCATCTCACTACTAGGGTTGAGGTCATTCCCTTAATGATAGAGGACTTACACTGATTTCTTTTTCAATGGTTTGAAATTCTTCCAATACTTAGAACATAATTAGCATGTGCATGTAGGGTCATCCTTCCATTCTCGGCAGAAGACTGCTACTACCAATACTCATTGGTACTAACGTTCTCCTATGTTTCATCTGCATTTAGTCACGCAAGGGAATTTAGGGCATGGGTATAACATTCTTGTGGAGGTTTTATACATTGAAGAACTAGAAGCCAAGGAAGGGGTGCTTGTGAGTGATTTCATTATGCCAATGGATATTTGAAGAACCAAGTTCCTCTTTATAGGTGAAGGTTTCACAAATACTTCTCACACTATCAGAACATCACAAACAAATGGTTGTAAACCTTTCTAACCCTATAAACATTTGATATTATTGTCTGTGAACATACATGTATGCTAGGAATAGGTGAATCTGCATAATTCCTGTTCTAGCTTGTGAAACATATAGGGCTTGCTATAGGCCCATCTCTATCATTATTTATATGTTGTAGGTGTTTAGTGGGTGCTAGACATCGGGGGTGGGTATTCCCATGCAGTGGGTGCTGGTATATGTATCAGCACTATATGTGTGTTCTTAGTTGTATGTTATGTAAACCTAGGAGTGTGTGCTCCAATTATATGTTTGCAACATTAGTTGAGTATTTGAGTAGATACGAAGCCTTCTCAAACTACTCCAGGATGTAGGCATCTTGCTGAACCTCATAAAGTTCTTGTGTTATGTGAGTGGTTTCTCCTTATATTGTTGTACTGCTTAGAAGTGCATAGTTTATGGAATGAGTGTGCACACTTGGAATTGCCTATGAGAGACTGAGTGTGCATACAACTGTTTCTTTGCAACTACAATTCTCACAGGGATCACCATGTCAACATACACGTCAGATCAAGGAAAGGAAATTGGATTCACTGATTCACCCTCCACCTCTTAGTGATTGCCAAGTTATAACACCTATGTCCTTTTGTTATTAATTTTTTTTTTCACAAAATTTGTATAGAGGTAAGTCTTATTTCATCTCCTTTTCATGAAATATCATTTAAATTTTTATGTGCCAAGTTATCTTCTTTCGAAAAAGTGTAAATCATTGTTGCCCTCAGTAGGGCAATGGTGTTGTGCACCATTTACATAAATTATTCGTGATTTATTTTGAAGACTTTTCTTCTCAAAATTTGTAGCTCTAGATGTCTTATTTTTTGTGTAATTTTTCCATATTTTTTTAGATTTGGTCTTATGTTTTTACTAAATTTTCCTCTTCTTTTGGTATGTTTTTCAGTTTGAGTATCCCATCATGGATTCTCATTTTGTGGGCCTTATTTTTTGTGTTTTTCATGCATTTTCTCAAAACACTTCCTTTCTCCAAAATTGTAAACATAGTTTCCTCTGTCTTACCTAGTTTTTTTATAGAATTTAATATTTGTTTTAAATTTTTTCTCGAATTTATTCCTTCTATTTGTCTATTTTCTGTCATATTTTTCAAACCGATTTTTTCGTATTTTATTTCTGATTTCCTTGTGGCTTCAAGATATTTCTCATGAATTTTAAAGTATCTTCATTTTTTTTGGTCTTTGAATATTAGGTTTAGGGTTCCCCCTTCTTCTGATTTCGTGATTTTCTTCCTTTTCTAGGTTTGGATATGCATGAATTTCTTGCATTGTAGTTGATTTTCTCTTATTATTTATTTATATAAGTAATGCTATATGTATCTTGTATGCTTACATGACCCTTATCCCTATATGTCATGAATTCAATGTCTTTCCATGTTGTAACATGATGTAAGGCAGTTTGGTCATTTTCCTTGTCTTTCTCATACGCTATATCTGTAAGATGTGATTAGCATGATATGGCATCATTTTATAATCATGTATACTTTTCCGCGATCCTGATCCCTATATCCACATGCGTGAGATACTATGTCTTGCTTGATAATAGCATCATATAAATAGTTGCATCGTTTTCAATAAGATGAATACTAGGATTAGCTTTTGTCTTGATTTCTCTGCCATCAAGCATGTATTCTTTAAATTTTGTACACTAACCATGCAAAGCAATTGGATACGGGTATGTGGATTTGATCCTTTCTCTTTTATTTTATAGCATATATGTGTAATTTATGTAAGTCAGTGTAATTAAACTTATTCGGCTCATTCATAATTTAATTGACTAGGGTTGAAATCTGGTTTTTATTGGGGTGGGGGGGGGGGGGGG
>NC_056558.1:28703515-28723927 GCF_013358625.1 Macadamia integrifolia
CAGGGTGCCTAACACCTTCCTCGGAGCATTACCTGGCATGAACTCTAACTCTTTGTTAGACGGATTTGATGCTGTCATTATTTGTAAATTCTCGACCCTGATATAGGTGGCGACTCTCAGTCAATAGAGACTATTGGACCCATATCATTTTTTCACAAAGAGAGCTTTGCAAAGCCTGCGATCCTCACAATAAGGTTCTATGAAACAAAGGCTCACTATGATCTCTTATCTTCTGGGGTGGTTCGAGCTTTATTTTCACATGTGTGCATTCTGGGCATGCCAAGGTGAGGCCTTGTATTTATGTGGTCTCTTTTTCAAGCAATCAAACTTGCATCCAGATTTCCTTCTATAAAGTTTTACCATATTAGGTGACTGTCTAGGACATCTTAGATGTGATACTCTGTTTCTCTCTTCTACCCAAAAAAAAAAATTCTCTCTCTCTCTCTCTCTCTCTCTCTCTCTCTCTCTCTCTCTCTCTCTCTCTCTCTCTCTCTCTATATATATATATATATATGTAATCCAATAAGTGAATGCAACAACTACTGGAAAACCTAAAAAGTTTGTTCACCTAGTAGATTGTTTCCCAAGAACATATATCGCACCATAAGGGGCATCTATGATCTTATTAAAGAGTGGCCAATGGTACGACTCAGCCCCACCAAGTGTTCGCAATTGTTTATTCATATATAAAGCTCTTCTACAACTCGTGGTTGCTTCATTTCAAGTGTTAAGCTTTCTAAACAAGCTCTATTCTCCCAATATCCTTATTATTTTCAACAAGTGCATTCTGTAGATGTGCTGGTTTCCTTGGTCCTTCTAAGGATCATGCAAGTATAACAACGAAATTATAACAGATCTAAAGTTATATGGTCCTTCCATGAGTATTTTTTATTTATTTGGGATAGAAGTCAAGGGGAAATTTTGTAAGAACTAGTTGAGACTTTAGAACCCAAATTCCAAAAAGGCCAGAAATTGGTTTACTTCCACATTAAAGCTGAAAATTATAAATGGTAAAGCACTCGTTCAGAAAAAATGCAACTCCTGCGTCATCCAGTTTTCTCCACAAGATCCAATGCAAATCAGGCAATTCCCAGCTGCATTGATCCCCACAATCCAAACTAAGTAATGGGGTTTTATTCTCCATAATAGAGAGGGCTTACCCATACCCAACTCTATCCATTGTGACTTTTTATCTAATCCCAAAATCCGAATGACCGAAACAGGGTTGATAGCCTTGTGGAAGGAGAAACCCTTGTCCCATCAGTGCTTGGGTCAACTGTTTGTGGGTTCGAGCCGACATGCCCCACTATTGCTCGTTGATTCTGCAGAAACACTGCTTGCCGTATGGGGGCTACGGTCTGAGAGGTATGATCACTACCGTGGAACACCCTTTTTTTAAACAGGTACATTTAAGACTAAGGGAATATCTCACTCCTTGTACGTGTAAATAACCTTAGGAAAGTAGCGAATTTGATGTTAGAACAGAAGTTGAGATGTCATGGAATTATATTGAGTGCCACCATTATCTCACTCAAATCTAAATATAAATAAGATTGATGAAAGAATCAAAATGTTTCATAGATCTCTTCATACATAAATGATAATAAGAATACAATTACTTAAGTGTTCACTACAGAGAACAAGAATTGAGCTTCCAATCAGAGCACGAAATGCAAGTCAAATCTTCACATTATCTCCAAAGCATTTATTAGTTTCATTACCCACAAAAATAATCAATAGCCTATAACTCCAATCCCTAAGAATTAGCTAAGCATTCTAAACATTCTCATGGTAGTATCTGCACATACACAAACATATGGTACATCTGTCTCGAAACCAGTCCTCTACCAGCCTCCAAAATCCTCGAATCTCACCTGCCTGTCCTTCATTTCCATCTATATTTCTCATGCTCAGGCAAAACAAGTGGCCATTGGTCCCCATTGCCTACATAAGGCCTGTGTACGGACTGTAAGCTTGACCATTCGTACCAGACCCGTACTGGTGGCTTGCAGCTCCATATGGATTACCAAAAGGATTTAAAGGCGGTTGCTGTTGTGGACCCATCATCATCATCTGTTGCTGCAACATGAAAGCTTGCTGTTGCTGGGTCATTGCTGCCATCTGAACAGAAGGGGGTGCTGCCACAGTGTTGGATGCAAGGAATGGGTCACGTGCTGGTTGTTGCATCATAGGACTACCCATTGGTACCGGCTCCCATGGGTTATAGCTCACATTCTGAGTATTTCTCCTAAGTGCGTCATCATATAAGCTGTCCAATGTAAGCTTGTCCAGCCCTCCGGCCTTTTTTAACAAGTTAAAAAGCATTAACATATATGAAAAAAAAAAATAATAATAATAATAATAATAATAGATGTGTAGCTGTCCTCTAGACCCAAAAAGAATAATTATTAAAAATTCCTTCATTATGGAAGCATAGGGAGAAGAATTCTTTCTTTTCTGGCATATGCATGGGACCCATGCATAGCAGCAGATGTCCAAAGATTTTCAATGATTCAAAGCATCTCATCAATTTCTGCTACTGGTTAAAATAACGCTATGGTAAATGGTATGAATTATGGATGGTTAACAATCACCAAAGTAATTGGGATTGGAATAAATTATGTGATGAGTCAGGCTACAAATAGGGACCAATATTCAAATTTTGGATTTTCGGATCAAACCATGGATGGAGAAGATAAATTGGTGAAGTGCAACTCAGAGAGGAGAAATTTCAGCAAAAAATTAGTTTGGCAACTCCACATCAACATGGCATCCTTGCATTTGGTCCAAATTGGTGTATCACTGAAGTTTCTTATTGGCATGGAAACTTGGAAAAAAAAATAATAGCAGATGCAGCACTAAAATATTTAGTTGTACACATTCAGTATGCACTTGTCGCAACTCAGTCCCTTCCCAGAATACAGTTGATCACTTGCTAGTCAATGGACTGTGTTGGCACCAATAAAATTTGATATTTAAGTCTAAGAAGAGTGGGCGAGCCTTTGGCACAATGGTTAAGTTGCACTATTACAACATGTTGGTCACAGGTTCAAAACATGGAAACAGCCTCTTCTGTGATGCAGGGGGGGGGGTAAGGCTGTGTACACTTGCCCCGCCCAGACCCTGCAGTAGCGGGAGCCTCGTGCACTGGGTTGTCTTTGTTTTTTAAGTCTAAGAAAATAGTTATTACAACTGTGGATGGAAAGGTACCAAAGAAGATTTGATAGCATCATCAGCAGTGCATTATGTAGTAAGTACACTGATTGGTCAGTTGAGGGTTCAATTAAGTGATTTTATATAACATCTACTAAACACGTTCTTTTGAGATGTCATTTTTTATATTTCAATTAATCATGTCCAAGTGCAAGAAATTGTTACATGTAAAAACTATTCATCCTGCAATGGACTCTACAGTATGATTTTTGCTCGACCTTATACCAATGGTGCATTAAGAGGAAATCCAGGGCTAATGACATTGGGTGCTGCATTTGAAGAGCCAGCTTGGTTATGGTCTATTCCCAAGATGTTGCAGCTTTGTTACGCACCCAAGTTGTTGCAGTCTGGGCATGGTTTGTCACAAGAATGCTTACTGAGATGCAATAACTTTCAGTTGATTGAAGATATGTCATATATTATTCAAATGAGGTACAAATCATCATCGAAAGCAATTCTGAACTTTAAACCCCCCCCCCCCCCCCCGGTTTGAAGAGTCCCTTTATGTATGTCTTTCCCCTCCTCCCCTCCCTTTTTCTATTATTTAATAAGAAAACTGTCATGTATACTCCTGCACAACTTACCTGGTTCAGTGTTTTAAATCCAGCCATTCACAAATGTCTAACATTTGTACCACTCCTATTACTAAGTTTCCAGGTAACATAGTTTTCTTCAATTTCCTGGCTTGAGCATTCAGAGGAAACCCATTATCATGCAAGCATAAAGCATTCTTTGTTTGAAACATCCATATATGCGACTTCATGTAGGATAAATATTATTTTTTAATGGAGCTATACCATCCTAGCATCTACTAGCATTGCAACCTTAAGAGATTCAGCAATAAGAAATTCCACGCATAAGATATTGCAAGATATAAGAGTAATACCAGTTTGCTTGCAGCTGTGGCACTCTCATTTGAGCTCGGAGCAGTTACAAGTGCCAACTCCCAGCCTGTAGTTCCATTTGTGTAATCGGGACCAGAAGGAAAAGTTGTTGATGAATAATCAGCTGCAGAAGAAGATAAATCATAAATAACAATTCAAGCATTTTTTAAAGGTCCTGAAATTCAACTGGACACTATTATTTCAAATGAAGACATCTCTAGAAACCTAATTTTGTCAATACATGATCCACACTTGGTAAATTGAGTCAGCAATCGCCTTTCCTTTCATATAGTGTGCTACACAATTTGTCAGTATAAATACAGGAGCATTTTGATCATTTGGTTTTTAACTTCTACTCAACCTGATGATTTTATTCAAGCACCTGAATATGGGCCCTCATTATACTTCTACCTAATCCTTTGTCCTTAATTCACTACCCATTTCTTGTTCCCAATGACCCTAATGGAATTTTTCTTTTAATAATTAATCAAAGCCTAAATTGATTTGTTTGTGTCAATTCATCAGGCAGATGTCCAAATTCAACGCTGTCTAAGTTTTCAAACTTTTTGAGTTTTGAGCTTTTCTGGTTTTCATACTAATTCTGGAGAACTTACAAACGGGAACAATAGCCAGAGCCAGGGCATTCTTCTCATCGAGTTCCGATGCGGCCGGTACAGGATCATCCAAATGCTGCTAACCAAGTAAAATATTCTCAGGAATGCCCAGAAAAAACTTCAAGCTAAAATTTAATCTATTATAGACATATGTTTCTGGTGAGACAGGAAGAAGGTTTGAGAAATTACCAACAGATCTGGTGGTTCTGAAACAGGAGCATCCACTTTAACAGGTTCTTCAGGTTCAGGTTCAGGTGGAGGCGGAGGTGGGGAGGGGGACGGTGGGCATTCTTCCTGCACTTGTGGGGTTTTTTTATACTCTATGGCCAGGACGACATCGGGGGCAGCAATTCTATTATTGACCACCTGCTTGCATGAAAAGAAGGAATTAAAAGCAAAACCTGTCAGTTTAGGCAAAAATTCACAAGGCTTGCCAATAAATAAAAGATCTCCAGGACCATTTCATCAAATAGTACACAATTCTACCCATAGTTGTCAAGGAGACTAAGCAAACCAAGGGCACTGGGGGGGTGCTTAGGTGACAAGGCGCCCACCTAGACACCCTAGGCGTGATGTAGGATGGACCACTCAAATCACCGAGTGGTTCCTTCGAACCAGCATTGCAGCCCAGCTTTTGTTCCAGAAACTCAGAACAGCATTAGTCCATCGAGCCAGTTCAATGCTGGCCCAATTCTGTCTCAGATCTGGTTCTGTTTTGGTCCTATGGAACCAGTCTTATTTCCCCACCATCAAGCAGCTGTTTTCTCCATTATTTTGTCTACACATAAAGCCACTAGAAGGCCAGCCAGAAACCATCAATTGGAGTTCTAGAAGCCTCCAGCTTGTCCATCGATTTATTCACACAAGCTTTGTCTTTGTCTTTATTTCTCACTTGGCCATCAAGAATCGATTTCAGCAGGTAGAGGATTTTTGTTTCTATTTTACTTCTTTCTTAGGTAGCAAGCAAGTCTGAATAGGAAGTATTACTTAGTAGTTAGACAGTTGTAATACTTTCCTTTATTTGCTCTTTTTTTTTAAGAAAAGTTTCCTATTTCCATTGGGACTCAAAGTCCTTTCAATTCTTGCAACAGCTTGGCTTTAGCTATATAAAGGCCCTCCATCGATTGTAAAAGGGAGATTTTTGAATTTTAAACAACGCTTTGCTTGCTTGCGAGCTGTTTACCTGAGAAAGGGTGTTCAACACATCTATCTCTACTTTCTACTCTTCTTCTCCTTCTTTACTGTGAGATTGAAGCTTTCCAACCATTGCTGATCAGAAGAACACACACAACCAGTCCAATGATTCCAGTTACAGGGTTTTCCTGACAAGGAATTTCGAGTGCGGTTAACTTCCAGGTCTGAAGTCTGTTTGCTACAAAATGTTTTTTGGGTTTTTCTAAGGACCTGGGAGAGAGACTCGATCCCCTTTTGGGCCCTTTTATTGGGCTGGGTTGAGAGTCATAGAAAATCTCCCAGATTTTCCCTAAATCTGCCCTAATTGTTGGTTGTAACATATCTCTTCAACCTGTGGCCTGATCCAGCACCTGTTTGAAGGTTTTTTCAAGCATCATAAGAGCACCACTTGACGCAAGTTTCAGGCTCTCTTGAGTCTTGGTCTGTGACCCTTAAACCTAAATTTTCCAGATTTCTGAGTTGATTAAATATTGCTGAGATCATTGGAGCTTGTTATTGTTATAACTCGGGATTGACTACATCCATAATCAGTCTTACATTAATAAGGATAATTTCATATAATTATGCATATATGCAACATAGAAGGCACATTAATGATGATATAATATGCTAGTAATGGCCTAATATGAGAAAACTAGCATATAATAAAAGAAGCATAAGATATAAAACAACCATATTCATCAAGAAACAACGAAATAATATAAATCAACATAAACTCGTTAAGTGTCAACAAGGCGTGTTGTTGCCTTGGACCCAAGAAAAAGCCTCGGCACATAGGCACGCCTTGACAACTATGATTTTACTAGGAAAAATAGATAAAAATGAGAATGTGAATGATGTTAGAAGTTAAAATTGGCAGCCCACGAAACAAAGAATAGCAATACCCTTGGGGAAATTTGTCATCTATAGCAAGAAAAACTAAAAAGGATTCATACAATGCAAAAACTGCAGTTCTTTTTACATAAATATAGGAAGAGATGGGGCTGGTTTCGATTACTATGGAGACCATCTTAATCATTTCAATCTAAATCAGTATTGCCAAGGAACGATCCAGGTTTCAAAAGTGATAATTACATTCTCAGAGTGGATGCTCCAAGCTCTTTAATGCTTGCAATCATCAACTAACGAGGACACGTTATTATTGTCTCTATAAATAACATATTACATTCCTTACCTTCTTGCTTTATGAGCTCAATTTCAGGCTGACATTATAATGTCCCCTAAAACTCACTACCCACCTAAAATGAAACTAGTTTTATTAATCAAAAGAACTTATATACCTGATTTTTCCGAACTGACGAAGCTAGAGGAGCATCTTTGACATACTCTTCCATGGCTGTTAAAAACGATGCTGGTGGCTGCATTATTGACAATTAACTCAAAAACTTTACTCAACTGATAGCAAGTAACCAGAAAACCTCTTTTATTTTTCATTTTAAAAATAACTGAAAAGTGTTGCTACATCCCAAAAAAACAAAGAGGCATCATATGAACATGGCTTGAGAAATTCACACCTGTTCAATCTTGATAAACCTTTCTCCACGCCCAAGATCAAGACTTTTACATATTTCATAAAACTCTGACAGTCTCTCTGCCTATAAAACCAGAAGATAGCTTACGTGGGAGAGAGAGAGAGAGAGAAAAGAAGAAGAATTTCCACACTGATAGTAGACATGTTAGAGAAATCTTTGCTAAAAAGCAAACATTTGAAATAGTAAAAGGGCAAGTCAATAGCTACCTGCTGACCCGCCCTCCTGTACATCTCAAGAGCCCTAACAGCATCGTGTCGTGGCATTTCAAAGAACTGTAACAATCCAAAAGTTTGTTCATGACATACTAAATCAATAACCAGGAATTTTATTTAGTAAGAGAATATTAAAAAAAATACCTTGTCAATCAAATTAACTGTACCATCACTTATAGCCTGATAAATCTTAATACTCTCTGCAGCTACCTATTGAAATGATAAAGGTTAAACATTGCATACAAATGTTATCAGCAAGTCACATCAGCTAAAACTTCAGAAATATAAGCTTCAAACCAATAAACTTACCATTGAAACCGCCAACTGAATGATGAAATTGTAAACTGCTGCCCCTTGTGGCTGAATAAAAGTTCCAAAATAAATATTACCATGTGGTACAGGAGGTGCAAAGAATATTTAACCGTGTCTGAAGACAGAATTAAGGTGGCTTCAGACCCATATTTGAACTTCACCAATGAAGCATAAGGTGGTACCTGGCAACCAAGAACACGATGCAGAAGCTGTTGTAAAGCTGGCAGCTGCTCAAGCAATTCGACAGTGTCCAGTTCCTTGGTTCTCTGTCAGCAGCACCGGAATATTATTTGTGAAAATGATATTCTGAATGTGAACAGAATGAGATCACTTCACTAAAGCCTTAATCTTTCCATTACCAAAGATCAAAATGTGAAGCACATAAAAGCCACGGATTGATCCTTAACATTGCACTAGATTGTATTACATTTAAAACTGAAAACAAGGAAATGTCTAAAACAAGAAGCCTAGTGCAATAAGTCTGCCTTGCTGGGTAGACTATTTGAATAAGTCAAATACATTAATGCCCTGAGAGATTCTGATAACCATATAAAGTGCAATAACTTGACCTTTAAAAAAAAAGATCTTCTGAACCATTCTTAGTGTGTATATATATATATATATATATATTTTGGGAGGGTGGTCTTATAAGGGAATTTACTAGAACTATAGAAAACAATGGACATAAGCCCAAGATTCAAGCAACTGAAATTGAGAAAGATTGAGCAGCACATGGATGGTATACATCAAATCTAAATTTCCCAAAATAGATGACTATGCAACTAAGGATTGCCAGTGAGGCAGGGCACAGTAATGTGAGTGTCATACCCAAATATTGCTCCACCCTAATGAACCTTAACCTATGAAACATGCAGGGAGGCTCATTGATTTCACAAAGCAACCGGAGCAGGCTCTGTGATAGAGGGCCAGTAGGTGAAGGGAAGAAATCCCTGAGATGGGTCTCAGAGTTGCAGGGGAGGGAGAGAAGTCGCACAAAAGAAGGGTAATGAGGGACCAGTGGGTCCCTAAGGACCCAGCTCGGATGGCTTTGGGGCCCACTTAAACAAATAGAAGCCAAATACTAGAAACAGTGATAACTTGGTAATTAAATGGAATGGCAAAAGTGTAATAACTTGAAACTTGGAACATAATGGCAATTTTGTAATTTCAATAGCAGTCAAGCACCTTGTGAAGGCAAAGCAACCAGTAATGGCAATATGGTAATAAACAAGGGTTCCCAAGGTTTAAATAGATGAGCAAAGGAAAGAGGACATAGCAGGTATTGTGGTTTATAGTAAAAGGGTAAATTAGGAAGGGAACAAGATATAATGGCAACCAGTAATTAATAAAGGTGAGAGGGGTAGTAGATTAAATGGGAATTAATGATGGTTAAAGTACAAAAGGAGACCTCTCACATTGGGAGGGAATGATTATGGGAGTCAAAACTGAGGGTTTCAAGCCACGATTCAAGGGAGAGATTGGAGTCATCTTCAACCTTGGATTGGAAATCAAAAGCAAAAAACCAAACTACTGCGGGAATGAATAGCTCACCTTTAGATACTTCAATGGGGCCAGAAATTTCAGGTGGGGAATCAATTCAGCTATCCCGATTGATTCCAGAAAGAACTGGTTGCAAAAGTCACTTGACAAGGAGTATTTAAACTCTGAAGCTGAACCTAGCGATAGCCTCAGATCTGGCTTTAGTTGCAGGTCTGGTTCGTGGAGTATTAGCTCACAGCATAGGCTGTTTCTGGCCAAGAAAACCCTGCAGTTGGGTCGCCTTAATGTGGTGAAGCTAGCCCCCAAGTTTGAAGCTGAGAGGACTTGTGTTGAGGGAAGATCCCTTTGATCCCTTGGGCTGTGATGTACCGCCCAGAACAGGGGATTCACTGGAGAGTAGAAATCAATAGCAGAAGACCAGAAACGAAAGATGAAGAATCAAGGGAGGTCGATGCCTCCCTTGCTGGACTGATAGGGTTGCTGGAACAGAGAAGAAAATCAGAAAAGAATTATAAAAGAAGGAGAAAGAGGGTCACTGAAGGGTAGAGAAGGAGAGATGTGAGAGAGAGAGAGAGAGAGAAGGAATGTGTTTGGTATGTGTTGTCCCTAACACATTTGAAGCACACAGGACCACACAAGAATAGATAATGCAACAGTAATAGGTTGATGTTTTCCTTGTCTTGAAAGCACGTGTTAGATATGTATTGTCCCCTCAAAATAAGAGGATCCACTATGAGCATTTTATACTATAGGCAGTTAACACGAAGAAAGCAGTTTCAGAAGGAATGTGGCAGTTACATATGAAGCACACAGGACCACACAAGAAAATACAATACTGTGAAGCCTGGATTCCAAGCAGTAAAGGAATCCATTTCCCATCCTCCCATCTACCAGGACCTGACCAAGCCTAGGTTCCCAAGCAGCAAAGAAATCCATCTCCCAGTCATTTGGGCTGCTTCAAAACTCTTGCACCCTTACTGTAGAAGTGTCCATATTCCTATAGCAATTCCAAACTAAGGCTTACCCAGGGGTAAATCAAATCACCAAGTCTTTCAAGAATCAATTGCAATCACAGGAACCTACCCTGAATCTGATAAGATTATTGAAGCCTCTAGCTGTCCTGACTATACCTTCCATATTTATATCTCCATTTCTTGAATCCTGACCCATATTTGCAAGGAATGACTTTACTTCAAACTCCTCCAACAGTGGTCATGCACTGAGTCTTCTTGCATAGATTATTTAGTCCATCTCCCATTCTAATATCCAAAAAAAAAAAAAAATTCTACTGAGATGCTTTGGAGCCTTCACCCCCTTCCCCCCCGCCCCCATTATACCACCTTAAATAACAAGTATTTAATGGATTTATCACAGGCTGAGTTTTATCATTGCAACCAATAAATTTTGACATAAAAAATTTAAACCATAGTTATTACATTTTTAGGTCCATTAAGCATACTTCTTCATTACCTATATCTCAGGTTTCTCACAAGAAAAACACATCCTCACAACCATAATGCTTGACTTGTGCTAGCAAAACAATCTGAAGTTCTGAACTATTTAAGAATATCAAAATTAGCCTTGAACACAGATGAAGATGCTTAGTTTGACCAGCAAAAAGAAAATTCAACACACAATAAGAGGGCATAAATGAGCAAGAGGAGAGATGTCAAAGGTTTCAATTAGACCAAAGCAAAAATCACATTATCTTTATTTTTTTTCTTCTTCTTTTAACAAGATACAAAATAAAGCATGTAGCGATGGCATAAAATTAATTCCTTACCGGCCGATCTGTCTCAACATCGTACGTCAAGATACGGAAGCATTCCAGCCTCTCTTCTAAAAATAAAGCATATGTGCGGACAAATGCAGAATAATCCCATGCTGAACAGAAATAAACAGGAATTTTTATTTACTGAATTATTTCCTTAAGAATATTGGATTTCATCTATTTCAGAACAATGAGTACCGTTCGGACTGGAATCATCTTTAAAATGAGCCAAGTTGAGCATATGGTTTTTGCTCCTTCCATAATTAATGAGTTCTTCACGGAAGGTAGCATCCACTTCCCTTAGAGCACGATGTATCAAGATTAACGTTTTCAATGCCACCTAATCACCAACAAGCACTGAATCAACCAAAATCCAAGGATTACACAAAACTGCAGATAAGTAACTATTTTACCAGAGGAGGACATTAAATTATTGGAGTCATAGTTGATCCAAAGAAAGCACCATAGTTTAGAAATTGATTATTACTACACAATTGATCAATTCAAGATATTGAGCCCCAAAATAAATGCATGAAATGGGAGTTTCACAAACTACAACATAAGAGGCGGTGTAGTGAAGAGAAATTCATGCCATGGGACTAAAGTGATACTTTAAAGAAATTTATATAAATAAACCGAATATATGTAAAGTAAGAACTGAAATAAATAGCCATACTAACTACCAAGGGGAATCACACATCAATATTCTTCTTTTACCAGTGAAGATGAAGTATATTTGTTTTTTTTTTATTGTTTTTTCCTCAATTATTCTTTTGCATTTTCCATACTCCCTCGTAGTCTAAATCTCAAACACCCTCTATGAAAAAATGGTTAAATTCTCCAACTACAGCTTTTCTGTTGCGTTTAAGGCCTTCATCCAATTAGAACTCCCTATTTTCAGCTCTTCTCAACTCTAAACCGTATTTCCATCAGCCTAGCCCCAATCTAACCTAACAACCTAGCTTATACCATGGTTCAAGAACTCGGCGAGATCTCGTTTTTCTGAAAAGGCGAGTTGTTCACACAGGCGAGGTAGAAAAACTGCAATATCTTGAGCAAGATTTCGAGATCTCGCCAAGATATTGGTCCAATAACTCGTCTCGAACCATTTTTGGGCCAAACTACACTATTAAAGCCATGTTTTGACTTGAACTGGCAAGATTTCTCGCTGGTTTTGCCTGGTTTCTCCTCTTTTTTCCTCTAGCTCCCATTTTTGAGAGAAAATCAACAAAAAAACTGTGGGACATTTATTCTTTCATTGGAATCTTCACTCTAAGTTGCATTGAAGTCAAGATATCCAAGATTAGTGGTGGCTTTTCACCTCAAGAACACTCTAATGTATGTGATTCATCAATCAGCAATAGGAATTAGAAATATGGCTTTTATATATTCTAATGATTAAGTTGTGTCAAAATGGTGATTGTGGAAGGTGGATTGATGAATATATCATAATAGATGAAGTGTTCAAAGACTCGCCACATACTTACATAGGGTATATTGTCAAAGTACCATTTTGAGTTTGTTTTTTAAAATCTGATGTTTCCATTGTCTTTAGAATGGCTAAAATAGGGTAAATACACAGTTTCAGGGCGTACAAAGGCCATATACCCACCGAGATCTACCAGCGTGTCGACCGCTCGAAAAAAACAAGGTTTTAGCGAAATCTCCTTTTTTTGGGATAGCGAGATGGCTGGCGAGATCGAGTTTTAGAACCTTGGCCTATGCATGATTTTCCAAGTAATTCCAACCCTATCATAAATTCTTTTATTTCCTTTTCTTGTCTGCAATTTTCAAACAAAGACCCTAATACATGCGTATGGAAATAGCCAACTAAGTTGTTCAGCAATCCCACATCAAAAGATGATGAGATGAATGACTGACAAGCTGATCAATGGAAAAATAGAAATGAGTTCATCTTTGGGAACTTCAAAGAAGCAGCAATAGTTGCTTTAAAGAAAGACGATTTTTTTTTTTTTTTTGGGAGATGATTGAGAGATAAGTAGCAGAAGACATTGAAGCACCAGGAATAAGGATATTAACATGGGTTGCTACATGATAAGAGGAAAAAACATAGGACTGAAACAACTGGTCTCAGCAATAAGAAAGAATTCAGAGTATCATTGAAGGATATGGACCTGGAAAAGTGGAATCGTGAAACAGAAAGGGCAAAGCTGAACCCAAACTATCAGGACAAGACAGTGATGATTGTGACCATAAACCCTGCTATTTGAAATTTTTTTATATCCCATATAATTAAGGCAAAATTTTTCTGGTTGGCTCCTCAGCTAACCGTATTGGTGGTCGGGAGTTTTCCAGTCCCTCTAAACGGCATCTGAACATCTGGACCTTTCATTCATTTATGTGGGTAGATGATCGTATGATATAGTGATATACGTAGTAACGCTACGTATTTTGAAATGAAAATATACAACAGAATACACATCCCTTCTCTGCATTTGGGGGGAGGTGTTCTTTGTTTCTCTCCTGTCCCTACGCATGGAGGCTCTGGCAACTGGCTATTCATTTCGTGGCCTTTATTTTTCTTATTCGTCTTTGAAGAAATCGTTCTCCAGAGAACCTATTGGACCCCTCACTTCAAGGTTTCTTTCCATTGAATCTGTGAGATCCATCTCTTTTTAATTTGCTTTAATTCCTTTGAAAATCTGGGTGTTGCAAGGGTGCAAAGGGAGCTAGATTTTCTCATCTGTTCTTTTTTTTTTTCTTCCATTGTTTTAATGGAAAAGGAAAAATGAAGGCTCCGACAACCTGTGATTCGTTTATGACCTTCACTTTTCTTCTTTTTCTTCGAAGAAATCGTTCTCTCGAAAATCTCCAAGACCCCTCACTTCAAGATTTTTTTTTTCCACTGAATCCGTGGGTTCCGCTCAATTTTAGCATACTATATGTTTCAACCAAGGATAAGAATTTCTTTCTCGAGGCAGGTTTCGACCCAGCTCGATATGGAGGTATGGGTATAAGCCAGGTACTGTTGGGGCAAAATTACATGTTATGGGCTAGTCAAACTGGTTGAAACTAGCCAAAATTGAGCTCGTCAAAAGACTCAAAACAGGTCAAAATCGGTCAAAACTGATTGAAACTACCAAAATGTACAAAATATCGTTGAAAATGGTCAAAACCAGTAATATTTTCAATTTGACCCATGGATTCATTTCGACTTGCTCGAAATTGGGAAATTTCGGTCAAAACTTGGAGACTTAGAACTACAGTTGCAACAAAATAAATATAGTACTCTTCCACAACATGGCCCTTGGATGCAAAAAAATTGATGTATGTTTTTGTCAAATTGAGCAAGGATCCATGTGGTCGACCCCATTTAACTGGAATAATGCTATGTTGTTGTGGTTGTTGACTTGTTGTTGTGCGCTTTTTTTTTCAAACTAGTTTTAGTTCCACATAGTTGATCTAGCAAAGATAATTTGTCATGGTTCACGTACCACCCAAGTATGCGTCTTGGCCAGACGTCTGGAAAGAGCATGGATGCAGTAAGCCACATCTGCTCGAGGCCTTGTAGCCGAAACTGCAGCAAAAACAGCTGCAAAACCAATAGGACAAGTTAAGAGTATATCAATTTTAGATATAGAAATAAGGGTAGGGTGGAAGAAAAAGAAACTTCAGCTGCGTGAAACCTAAATAATGCATCAAATAAAATCTGGTGTAAGCCTATAGACAGGATTAGCCAGTCAGGTAAGGAAGGTAGGATCCAATTAACCTATGGGGCAGGCAGGCATCATACACTAGATTGGCACAAAAAGATAGCACAATATATGGAATACATTTATTACAAATACATGAGCTCTCCAAGAATGAATTACACATCCAAAACTGAGATATCAAATAACAAAAAGTAGATAGTTGGAGCTGTGGAAAGCTGCAAGGCTACAAAATAACAGAGAACGAAGTTTCATGGATGGGATGGAGACCAATTAAAAAGTCTCTCAGGTGCAATAATTTTATAGGAATAACATAAAAAATATTTTTCTAAAGACAAAAAGGAAAAGGAAAAAACGTCAACAAAGAAATGGCAGAACTCCTACTGTAAGATGCCATCCATGCCTAGAGGCAGTAGATGTGACAGACAGGTAACTGAAGCTAGAGAGAAATGAGAGAAGTATCCCCATACCCCTTATGTGTTTTTCTTTAGCTGGGCGTTCAACATGGTTTGTGGCCTTCACAATGGCAATGTCCAACTCCTGAAAAATTTAATACCACCACCCAATCCCAGTAGGAAAAAAAAATCAGAAACATTCAATTTCAACACACCCATAACTATGATTATTTGAAATTCTCACCTTGTAGTCACTGTTAACTTTAGCCAATTGAACTGTAGTGGTGTCCTTGATAGCTCCCAAAGCTTTTCTCAAGCTATTCTGCGAACCTCCCCCAGACATCTTTTCTTCCAAGCAGAAGATTATACAGAGACAAGATTAGTGGAGTGGAAGTTGATTCAATTGAAAATAATTTACATTCAAATAGGCTAGCATCTGGGCTTTTTTTTTCCCCCTTGTCGACATTAAGCTAGAATTAGGACTTTACAGCGCTTCAGATGGAAGGAAATAAAATAGAAGTTTGCCACAACAGAAGAAACAAAGTTTAAAACTTTTACACCATTAATTAGATGATGCAAAAAAATATAAAATGAACACTAAACGGATAAAACTAAGGCTGGAAACACCTATAGTCCATATTACCATCGTTAATACACATAGCAGTAATACAGTAAAGAACCGAAATGAACTTCTTGATCGAAGATAAACTCAAGAATTTCAACAAACAGATTTCGTGCTGCAAAACTCTATAAAACAATCGTACAACACATTAACACAATCACCAAAAGTTATTACAAAAACAAATCCTCCAAACGATTATAAGAAGACCAGCAACAGGAAATAAACAGAACTGCAGAAGAGCTAAATGAAAAAGAACTGAACAGCAGCAATATCAGCTCATCACCAAAGATCTAATAGAACATATTTCAAAGAACGCGAAATCCATTCCTCATAAACCAGTAGTTGTTCATTCAAATACAGCAGTGAAAGACAATCGAAGCAGCAATTTATCAAACAGAGATCAAAGAGCTCAAACTCACCAGAGCTTGAATTGAACAGAACGAGAACTCAGAAAGGGAGGAGGGAGAGAGAGCAAAAGAGGAAGAGAGATGCAGAACCTCAGAAACGTCGGCCTACTCAGGTCGACGACCCAAAAAGTCGATGGAGAGGAGAGAGAAATATAATTTATTTAAAAAAAGAAAGAAATTCGATTTCGTTGCGTCATCGGCGTCGTAGACTTTTTTAATTTTTTTTTTCAAAGTAAAAAATAATAATAATTAAGTTGCAATAATAGTCTCTCTCTTTCTCTTGTGGAAGGTGACTAGGCACGGCAGTACCTCCTCTTCTTTCAAATTTTTTTGAGTAGCCAAAAAAGTTGAAACGTTGAATGGTTGAAAAGTGAAAGTGACCTGCTTGGAAAGAAAGGAGGAAGGATCAAACAAAGGTATACACCGTTGAATCCAAACAATTTCATTTGAATTTTCTTTAGCGAAGGAGGATCAATTTTATGATATATTACAGATATGCCAGTTATTATCATGAGGTTTTTTTTTTTTTTTTTTCTCCATGTTATAGCGAGTGAATTCAACGCTTCACTATTTATCACATGACAGTGGTTAGTTCTCTAATCTTGTGATAAGAGGACTAGGTAAAGCAATCTCATTGGTACAATTTCAGCCTCAAATTAGTAGAGATAGTAGCTAAAATTACAAGATGTCATTTTATATTTTACATCCATCTCCATTTGATGTATTCTAGTAATTTTTTCCTTTTTTTCTTTTTTTTTCAAAGAGAAAATTTTCATTAAAAAGGCATCCATGGAGAATCTCCTGGCCACAACACAACCTTTATTTACAATGAAAGATGGTGGTCTCAACTACCAAATACAGAAAAGCCTAAGGCTATTTTTGGAAATCTAAAAAATGAAAAGAAAAAAAAATACAAATGACATAATAAGACAAAAATTATAATTATACAATGATTTTGTACATGTCTATTTCTCTCTTAAAATTTAAAACAATTTAAATATTTTATTTTTTTCTTTTCTTTTCTTGGCTTCCAAATGTAGCCTTATTCTGGAAGAACATTTTATGTTAAATAACTTGGAATAACCCGAGGCTAGCAGATAACAGATTCAATCTGCAAGCTAGGACTGCTCCAATCTCAAATGCCTTCCAACTCCATAGATGTTGTTGAAAGCCCAAATCTAGATTTGCTTTTCGCCACAACGAAGACATCATTGGGATACCAAATGATGGATCCCCTTCATCCCAGGTTAGACAAAGAACTCCAACCTCCATCAGTGAAAGTGGAGAAGTGGTTATGAAGTCTCAAGTGTCAAGGCGAGAGGGGAAGTTGGGGCAGACTGATTGTGTATTTAAAGGAATACAAGCAATCAGCTGGCCTTCACTAACGTTGTAGCTGAAGGCTGACATCGTAGCAAAGTTTGTGCAACTTTCCTTGATTATTTTCAACTAAAATTTGGTTGTTGGTGGAATCTTCTATCACATGGACTAATCAATGTATTAATTGATAAATACTAAAGCATTCTTTGTTATTATTATAATTATTTTTTTTGTAGAAAACTAATGACGTGTTCTACTTCGCTAGAAATAATGATTCCTTGAAGGACCCACTATTAATATGCATTTTAAGGGAAATGGGAAATTTCAAAGCAAAACATCATGTGTTTATTAAGTACATGGTTTTACAACTTGGATAAGTATGGTTGAATCCACTGATATGATCTAGAATCAATTGGGGTCAATTCTGAGATGAATGGAATCTGCATTAAATCGAAATCAATGGAAACACAATCTAGTTGACTTTTAGAAGTTCTTTTGATTGACCTTTAGGGAATAAAGATCTATCATCACTTGGGGTGTCTCCAATGGAGGATGGGCTCTCTCTCTCTCTCTCTCTCTCTCTCTCTCGGTAATATTGTAGCATAGTTTTGAACATAAATCTTCATCAAGGATTCATGTAGATATCTTTTGATGCAATGGTATCTATCTAGTTAGAGTGAATACCATGTAACATTATTTTCTTGTTATTATTTAAGCTACACTATTTGACATTTTTTGTACAAATTTGACTAATTCAATTTATATAATAATAATTGTTTAGCTCATACATACAAGAACTTCTATGTTTCTATATCATGCGATTGTCTTATTTATGTTACTTGTACTTCAATTCATATTAAAGTATCAATTTATATGAAAATTTAATAAATAATATTTTTTTAATAAATTTTGTACATCATTTCAAATTACTGTGGACTAGATTCTATTTTAAATGAAGTGACGGAAAATAAAATATTTCTCATACTAAAATTTTGAACAAATAGAAGTAAGAATATATGTCAAGTTGGAATTATGAAACTTTACCTTTGAATCAAAATATTTTAATATAAATTAAATAGAAACAAAGCACATGGATATTAACTTTAGTAAAAACAAAACTGAAAATGGGGTAATGAAACTTAATGACAGAGAGATACTTCAAAGTAATAATTTTTTTGTATCTAAATTCGAATACAAAGAAAGAATAAGAAATAGAGGATGGTGCTGCACAAAGAATTAGAGTAGAGTAGATGAAGTGGAGAAACACATCTAAAGTGTTATGTGCTCGATATAGTCTATTAAAATCTCAAAAAAAAAAAAAAAAGATAATTATGCAACTAGTAATGATGTGTAAACTGAATATTGTACAATGAAGAAACAACTTATATATAAGTTACTTAGTGCAAATGAAATGAGAATGTTGAGATGAATGAGAGGTAAAACTAAAAAGGATAAATTAAGAATTAGACAAATTTTTGTAAATTTAGGAGTAGGTCTAATACATAATGAGTTGAAAGAAAATTTTCAGAGGTGTTATGGACCGATATATACAACAAATACCTTTAAATGACTTAGTAAGAAAAACTGATATGATTAATATTAGAGGAATTAAAAATTTTGAGGGTAACCCTAAATGACACTATAAAAAATAGCGTGGAATGACATGAATAGAATAAAATTGATATCCATTATGGATTTGGATAGGAAAATTCTTCAAGTTCTATATCTGCTAAAATCCCTTTTTGATCTATCCTTTGGAAGTGCAAGGTGCACATAAAATTCAAAATGTTTCTTTGGCAAGTCTTGAAGAACGGTTTGTATACACAAGCCATTTTAAAGAGATATTTTGTCTTTTCATTGAGATTTTTGCCCACTTTATAGTATGGAATAGGACATGGATTGGCATCTTTTTCTCTCGTATCAGGTTTTTAAAAGAATATAGGTAGCAGTCTTGTTAGGATTGTGAATTGAACATCTACTAAGAGAATATCCATGGTTTTAAGTATCTCCGATACCGATACGATACCCTTTGATACGTATCTTAAATTTAGCCGACCGATACGATACATGGAATTTTTAAAATCCTTTTGTATCGATATATATATATCCTACAATACATACCGATATGCATCAATACACTACCAATACACATCGATACGATACGATACGATATGCCTCGATACGACTCTATGGAAAATATAAAATTGAGGTAAAATGTACGTTTTGGTATGTATTGGTACGTATCGATGAGTATCGATCGGTATGTATCGGTATATATCGGCACGTATCGGTGAGTATCGATATATATATATATATATATCGGTACGTATCGGTATGTACCGATACAGTGCGCTACGGTCATATAATGACCAAGATGAGTAATTTTTTAGAAAAACACGATTTTTTGAAGGGTTTTTGTTCCAAAGTTGCTGTCAGCCATATTTCTCTCTAACTAAAGTGAAAATCAAGGTTGAAAACAAGGATTTTACATTTATGGGACAACTACAAACCTTGAATTCTTAGTACGATACCCTCAATTTAGTGTTTATACATAATACATGTTATCAATAGCTTTTTTTAACAAATTCTTTATGCAAAAGTGTTTAAAAAAATGTTTCCTATCTATTTATGTGTGTATCTTTAGTGTATCTTAGTGTATCTCCGATACGATACGATACCCTCCGATACGTATCTTAATTTTGGCCGACCAATACGATACACATCGATACGATACATGAAATTTTTAAAATCCTTTCGTATCAATATAT